>NC_057813.1:762159428-762197458 GCF_018294505.1 Triticum aestivum | reverse complement strand
CGATCCACCAAAGCCGCCCTCCCTGCCGCGCCAATACGTCGGCGCCGCGGTTCATCGAGGGGACGCACAGCGATCCTCTCGCTCCCACAGTACACTCTCGTAGACTGGCGTCCTCTAGCCGTGCCGCCACCTTTGGCTACGTTCTTGTGGAGGCACACGACGGTCAGCGCCGCCACCGCTGGAGACGTTCGTGTGGAGACGCACGGCAGTCAGCTTCTCCCACGGTACGCGCATTCTAGACTGAGGCCCCGTTCATGTCGGTGTAGCACTGAATGTTAGCTGATAGACGCTGTTAATCTCACTGTTTGCCGATGTAGTTTACTGTCAATATGCTCTGCTTAAGAAGCTTCCTTGCCCTGTTCTGCACTCAATCTGCTTAGCTGAGATGGCATGCCAAGGTCGATTAGTTGCTAAAATATCCTGCCATATATTTATTGTCACGTAGATTGCCATGGTCCAATAGCCAATCTGTTTGGTGAAATAGCTCTACACCGTTTTATACTCGATCTTTGTTGCTGTGATGGCCTTCGATAGTTTGATGGCTGTGTGCTCGGCCTCATTGACTGCTGAAACAACCTGCCATAATTTAGCACTCAAATCTGTTTGCTGAATTAGCTTTAAATATATTTTGTTACTTAGATTTGCTAGTCCGAATATCTTGCCATAGCTTTATACATCGACCTAGGTATTTTTCTTCTGGACTTCATAAAAAAGCATATATGTTTTTCATGTAATATCTAGTAGAAGAACTAATTTGTATGTCTAACAGATGGAAAGGACTTGGATAACTTCTGCTCGAAGATTCTCCGCTGCATATGTCGAGGGGGTTGAAAACTTCATGAACTTTATCAGAGCCGAGTACGCTGGTCCGAAATCAGATGTGTTCTGCCCGTGTAGCAGTTGTATGAATTCAGTTACGAGACCCCAGTCAACTGTGCAAAATCATCTACACTTGTATGGGATGTTGGTCACATATACTAGGTGGATTCATCATGGTGAAACTGTGAACATCAATGTTATTGACTACGTGGAAGCAGCAGATCACCATCTTGATCTGCCTGATGCACAGGTGGAAGAGGAGGAGGAGGTGGTGGTGGCGGAGCCAGTGAGTTTGCCCAACATTGAAACAATGCTACGAAATGCTCGTGCATTCCGTGAACTTTCACCTGCAGAAGAAAAAACGTGGGCCCGCATGTTGGAACAATGCAACGTGGCTGTCACCCCAGGAAATAAGCTGTCAGTATTCTCAGCTATGGTCACCTTTCTTCAGGTGAAGACATCTGAGCGTATGACCAACAAATCATTCGATGCGATGTTGGCTGTTTTCCGCAAATCTTTCCCAGATGCGTCTGAGCTGCCACACACCTACAGTAAAATGAAGAATTTCCTTCGTGCAGTTGGAATTGGATATGATATGATCCATGTTTGTAAGAATAATTGTGTTCTGTTCCGGAAGGATTATGCCAACTTAAGTGAATGTCCGAAATGCAAATCATCAAGATGGAAAGATGGCGGTGCTGTGAAGAGGATTCCTCATAATGTTCTGAGACATTTTCCAATTACACCAAGATTTTAAAGGTCGTTTCATGATGCTGAAACAAGAGAGGATGTACTGTGGCATTCCACGAACCAGGAGTACAGAGATCATAATGTAATGAGCCATCCATCTCATGGTAGTGAGTGGAAAAGCTTCAATGATAAACACAAAAAGTTTGCTGCTGACCCAAGAAACATTAGACTTGGCTTAGCTTCAGATGGATTTAACCCATTTGGCCACCAGAGCGCCACATATAGCATGTGGCCAGTGCTTGTTATCCCTTACAACATGCCTCCAAATGTCTGCACCAAAGAATCAAACTACATGATGGCCTTGCTCATCCCAGGTCGAAAAAGTCCTAGAAAGGATTTTGATTTGTTCATGGAGCCTCTTGTGGAGGAACTTCAACAGCTATGGAGGGGTGTTCTCACTAGAGACCTATATAATAGCCCACCAGCTGATTTCTTTCTGCGTGCTGTTATAATTTGGTGCATCCATGATTATCCGGCTTTGGGCACTATGTCAGGGCGAACGACACATGGTTACAATGCATGTGTTCGCTGTGACAGGAATCCGCTGTCATACGCAATACTTAGCAAGATCTGTTATATTGGACACCACCGTTTCCTTGCCAAGGACAAGCCGCATCCTAGAAAATACCGAAGACATGTGTTCAATGCAAAGCATGAAAACCGTGATGCGCCAAAGAGGCTCACTGCCGATGAGTTGCAAGTGGAATTAGAGAAGGTCAGGCATATTACACCAGGAAACTATCCTGGTAATGGTAGCGGGAAAAGGAAGCGTGGCAGGGCAGAAGAGAGATTATTGTTTACCCGCAGGTCCACTTTGTGGGACTTGGAGTATTGGAAAGATTTGGATCTGCGGCATAATCTTGATGTGATGCACATCGAGAAAAATATATGTGACAGCATTATCGGCACACTTCTTAATATTGAAGGCAAGACGAAAGATACCTTAAAATCTAGGATTGATTTGACACACCTGGGTATCAAAAAGGATTTGCAGGTGCAAGATGAAGGTAAACCACGGGATATGGCACAAGCTGTGTACGTCTTGGATAAGGTAAAAAGAAAAGAATTCTGCGAGGTCCTGTCACGTGTGAGATTCCCACATGGATTTGCTTCCAACCCTGAAAGGAGAGTCAGTGCAGATGGAAACAAGGTACAAGGGTGGAAAACTCATAACTGACACGTCCTACTTCAAAGGGTTTTGCATGTTATCCTTAGAGGATTGGGCCGCCCTGACTTATACAGAGCAGTTGTAGAGTTGGGACAATTCTTCAGGGAACTTTGCAGTAGAAATATCAGGATAGATGCTTTGGAGTGTCTTAGAGACAAGATACCAACTATCCTATGCGACCTTGAGAAGATATATCCTCCAGCCTTCTTTGATGTGATGGTGCATTTGGCTGTTCATCTACCTGATGAGGCACTACTTAGAGGTCCAGTACAGTATGGCTGGATGTACCCTATTGAAAGGCGGCTAGGCACTTTCAAGGGCTATGTTAGGAACGGAGCTAGACCCGAGGGTTCCATTGCAGAGGCCTACATTGCTATAGAAGCATTGACATTCTGCTCAAAATACATTGAAACAGCTGATCAGCTTAGCAAAGAGGTGGGTGAAGACAATCCTGGGCTCAATGTTTTCGATTATTCTGTTCAAGTTACAGGGAAGAGTCAACAAGAGGCAAACCTAAAGATTTGGACAAAATGGTTTGGTATCTGTTTAATAACTGTCCTAAGAAACTACCTTATATCAAGTAAGTGCAGTACTGTAGCTTATACATCGTAATCTACTAAACTTGCAGCACATTCTTATATATTTAGATGTTTGACGCGATCACTATGTTGTGCAGCATCTACAAAAAGGAGTTAATGCCACAAAATCCAAGAAACATTGACAAACTGGTTATGGCAGGATTTGCGAAATGGTTCAATAACCATGTAAGCTTTTGAATTGCACTGTCAGTTTTTTTAATATATTGAGTACATAAGATGATCAGCTTGTCTATTTTCTAACCATAGGTTAAGAAGATGCGGGAGGATAGGCAGGCAGTTGATGATGCCCTTTACTCACTAGCAATGGGTCATGATACTCGGGTAAGACATTATGAATCTTGCATTGTTGGAGATGTGCGCTACAACACCCTTGCACGAGACGAAGGCAGGAAGACACAAAACAGTGCCATCATGAGCACGAATACGTATGACAAAGAGACAACTGAAATGTATGCTAACATAACAGACATTGTTCAGTTGCAGTATATCTCCAGTTTTGAGGATCATCGGTGTTGGGGATATTATCACTGGGCATAAACCGGCCTACTTGGGCCGGGTTAACTTCATAGTGGTATAAGCAGGTGAAGGCCCAAGGCCTATACTCGGTCTAGAATCTGTAGCTGAAAACCGACCTGATGTATAACTTGTATTGTAAGTTAGGAATAGAGAGATACCGACCGGGATACGAATATGAACCGGCTGGGACTCTATGGACCGACGGGTGTCTCCCGTGTATATAAGGGGACGACCCGGCGGCGGTTCAAGATAGACAACGAAAACTCGAGCCTAGGCAAAGCTTGTCTGCTCCCTAGCCATCGAGATCATATCAATTCCACCACAACTAGACGTATGCTGTTACCTTCATCGAAGGGGCCGAATTAGTATAAAACCCTCGTGTCTTTGTGTCCGCTTTAACCCCTTCAAGTAAACTCATAGCGATGGCTCCACGACTAAGTCCTTTCGCTAGGACACCTGCCGTGACAAATCCACAACAGTTGGCGCCCACCGTGGGGCTATC
Organism: Triticum aestivum; assembly: GCF_018294505.1. Taxonomy (NCBI): domain Eukaryota; kingdom Viridiplantae; phylum Streptophyta; class Magnoliopsida; order Poales; family Poaceae; genus Triticum; species Triticum aestivum. The sequence goes on along the minus strand of NC_057813.1, from coordinate 762,193,104 downwards.
GCACGATAGTTTGACGATCTTGGAGAGCAAGCTCAAGGGACTCGAAGGCTATGTAGTGGGCCAGATGACCAAGAGTCGTCGGGGCAGGATCTACAACGATGATGCAGGATGGGGTCCCGAGGCTGATTCGATCGAGTATGGGTACCGGGTCCCCTTTGGCAGCATACACGTCTTCATCGGCAAGATCGGTGAGCCTGGGCCTGAGCCGGACATCTACACCGACCCCGTCGAGACGGCTCAGCGTGTGAGATCTACCCAGATTAAACCGGCCATGAAGCGTGCCTTCGTTGGAGTCATCTGCGGAGGAGAGCGTGAGGACGAATCAAAGCACGGTAACGAGACCGTCGTCTATTCCGGCGACGAGTCTTCGACCGGAGAGACCGAGTCGCTATACCGGATGCAAGACGATCAGGTGAGGGGTTGTTCCGATGGCGACAGTATTCCGGACCCCCCAGGCCAGATCAACCGGGTTGGAATATTCATGGCTGGCACCCAGGCGGCGAATTATTCTTCGACTGCCGCAGCAATGCTCCCCGGATCCGCAGCGGCAGCGGCAGCAGGGGCAGGAGGCCTTGTGCGCCCGCCGGTTCAAGTTCTGTCTGATCTGTTTGACGCACTAGCCGCGATTATGACAGAGGATGATCCGGCAGATCAAGAGGCTCATAATGCAGAAATTGCTAAGGTGAGAGAGCAGATCGTGCAAGCCAAGGCGGATCTGGCAGCAGAAAAAGACCGGATGGCTGCAGAGCGGGCCGCTTTGGACGCACAGGCCTATAAACTCATGCTTGACCAGAATGCATCACATGAGGTTTTGAAGTAGAAGCACAGATCACGCCTGCCGTTAGGGTTCGACTCCGGAAATCTCTTTCACACTCCAGGAGCTGGACCCAGTAATCCACCGCGGTATCAGGAGACAAACCGGATTGAGGCGCCAGGGCCAGGAGCGGCGGTCCAACCTCGCCTGATGGAACCCCCTCGCCAAAATATTGTGGTCCCTCCGCTGGTCCAGACGCCCCCGGGTCATTATTCGAATCCTATGGACAACCTTGTTGCGGCCGCCGCACGGTTAGAGGCCATCCCAGTCGAAGGGGATTCTCCGCAAGCAATAGAGACGCGCTGGGTTAAGGAGCTTCTCCGGACCGCGCTGATTCAGCAGGAGGCATACTAATACAGCCGTGATCGGGTTCATTCTACGCCCCGTCCGAGCCGGAGCTATAACAGGCGCATAGATGAACCGGCCATATCAAGCAATGCGCAAGGCCGTGAAGCGGCCCGTGGTGATGACCCGGCAGGTGGTGTTGTCGATACTCGGGATGCGGTGAACCGGGCCCGGGCGCAAAGGGAGGCCGAGTTAGCAGCACAGGATAATGCGGGCCAACTCACACCGGTTCGTTCTGCCGGGCCAGGAATCACATCCGCTCTGGGAGTGCCTTGCTTGGTCCCTGCTTTACGTAATGTGCGCCTGCCCAAAGATTTCAAGGGTCCACGCAAGGTGCCGAATTATACCGCTGATTTACCCCCTGAAGCATGGATAGAGAGTTATGAGATGGCCATGGAAATGCTGGACGTGGATGAGGCCGCATGTGCAAAATATTTCACCATGATGCTTGAGGGCACGGCTCGTACTTGGTTAAAGAGCCTACCGCCCAATTCTATCAGCTCATGGGCCCAGTTGCGGGCCCGGTTTATACATAATTTCAAGGATACATGTAAGCAGCCCAAGTCCATAGTAGACCTGGCGGCTTGTGTTCAGGAAGAAGGAGAATCAACGACCCATTGGGTGCGCCGCGTTTCGGAAATTTTGCACTCATCTGACAGGATTAATGCTGACTCTGCGGTCTTAACTCTGGAAGGCAACTGCCGGTTTGAGCCTCTAAAATTGAAATTGGGACGCATGAAGCGGTTCTGTAATGACATGGGAACCCTCATGGCTGCTTTAGTGAAGTATGCCGATTCGGACAGTACCAAGGATCCCGAGCTTAATGATGATGAAGCAGGGAAGGGAAAGAAGAATAGCAACTCCAAACAGCAGCAGAACAAACTAACGGGTCATGGAAATGGAGGCAAGCGCAAAGCGGATGGCAGCGTGGACTTTGTGGCCAACACTAACACACAGGACAGGGGGCAGCGGCGCAGAGGTAAAGCGGCAAATCGTAACGGGGCTCCCAATCCTAACGCAAGCCATTTGAACTATTTGTTGAATCAGCCTTGCCCGAAGCACGAGACGAAGGAGGCGCCGGCTAACCATCTTTGGAAAGATTGTTATATCATGCAGGAGTTCAAGAACTCTGATGCTTTTCGGTATGATCACGGATCAGGTGGCGGTTCAGGATCCGGTTTCCACGGGCCGGATCACGATGGAGCTTCCGGTTCAGGTCGCAATCAGGGCGGTCACAATCACCAGAATAATCAGAACAGCCAGCAGCAGCAGCAGCAGTCGGGTTATCAGAGCCAGCCAAAACAGTTGAACAATGGGCAATATCATGTTTTCACAACTAGTTTGGATAAGCGCGACCGAAAACTCCGCAAGCGAGCGGTGAATTCTGTTGAACCGGCCTTACCACGTTACTTGCGCTGGTCGGAGTAGCCTATCGTGTGGAGCAGAGAGGATCACCTGCCCCGGGTTAATAACCCGGGCCAGCTTGCATTAGTGGTAGACCCTCAGGTGGGGGGTTATAAATTCACCAAGGTACTCATGGATGGAGGAAGCAGTATTAACATACTATACTATGAGACATTCCGGCGCATGGGACTAACAGACAAGGATCTCAGACCGTCGAATACGGTATTCCATGGTGTTGTGCCAGGCAAATCTGCATATCCTGTTGGTAAGATAGCCCTAGATGTGGCCTTTGGGGACGAGCACGACTCCCGGTCGGAAAAGCTAACATTTGAGGTGGTGAAGATCCGGAGCCCGTATCACGCCTTGTTTGGCCGGCCGGCTTACGCTAAGTTCATGGCGCGACCTTGTTATATCTACTTGCAGCTCAAGATGTCGGGTGACAAGGGGACCATAACGGTTCATGGGAGCCGTAGGGTCGCTTTGGAATGTGAGGAAGGTGATGCGGCTTATGCAGAGTCAGTCTGTGCCACAGAGGAGTTGAAGTATTATAAGGACAATGTTGATCCGGCAGATATGACCCCTTTAAAGAAGCCAAATACAGAGCATGATTCAGATCTGAAGTTCAAATTGGCAGCTGAGACAAAGCTTGTTGACTTCGTGCCCGGCGATTCGTCCAAGCAGTTCACTATCAGTGCCAACCTAGATCCCAAATAGGAAAGCGCGCTCATCTAGTTCATCCGTGAGAATCGGGACATTTTTGCATGGAAGCCATCTGACATGCCAGGTGTACCGAGGGAACTCGCTGAGCACACTCTTAATGTGGATCCTAAGTATAAACCGGTGAAACAGTTCCTCTGCCGGTTTAACGAAGAAAGACGCAAGGCCATTGGAGAGGAAGTGGCCAGGCTTTTAGCAGCTGGGTTTATTATTGAGGTGTTCCATCCAGAGTGGCTTGCTAATCCGGTGCTGGTTCTTAAGAAAAACGGCACCTGGCGTATGTGTGTGGATTACACAGATCTTAACAAAGCCTGTCCGGCAGACCCTTTTGCCCTCCCCCGTATTGATCAGATCATTGATGCCACGGCGGCTTGTGAGCGTTTGAGTTTTTTGGATGCATACTCTGGATATCATCAGATCAAGATGGCGGTTAAGGACCAAGAGAAAACAACATTCATCACTCCCTTTGAAGCCTTCTGCTATGTATCTATGCCCTTCGGGCTCAAGAGTGCCCAAGCCACCTATCAACGGTGTGTACAGAATTGCCTGCATGAGCAGATCGGCCGCAATGTGCACGCATATGTGGATGATATTATAGTAAAATCAAGGCAGAAGGAGACACTGGTGGATGATTTGAAGGAGACCTTTGACAACTTGCGAGCTTACAGGATGATGCTTAATCCGGCCAAGTGTGTTTTTGGTGTTCCAGCAGGCAAGTTACTGGGTTTCTTGGTGTCTAACAGAGGAATTGAGGCTAATCCGGAGAAGATTACGGCTATTACATCTCTAGCTAAACCGGTGTGTATCAATGATGTTCAGCGTTTGGCGGGCCGAATCACTGCGCTGAGCCGGTTTATCAGCCGCCTCGCGGAGAAGGCTATCCCTTTGTACCAAATGCTGAGGAAGACAGACAATTTCGTCTGGAGTCCAGCTGCTGACGAGGCATTTGAGGACCTGAAGCAGCAGTTAGCCAATCCGCCTGTTCTTGCAGCTCCGGTCGACAAGGAGCCACTATTATTATACGTAGCGGCTAATGCTCGGGCAGTTAGCGTGGCTATTGTGGTGGAGCGCAAAGAGGCAGGCAAGGAATATCCGGTTCAGTGGCCGGTTTATTATATCAGTGAGGTGCTGATTGAATCCAAGCAAAGGTATCCGCATTGGCAGAAGCTGGTCTATGGTGTTTTTATGGCCAGTCGGAAGTTGAAGCAGTATTTTCAAGGGCACCCCATCACAGTGGTCAGTTCAGCTCCCTTGGGTGATATTATACAGAATCGGGAGGCGACTGGCCGAATTGCCAAGTGGGCCATAGAGCTGGGGCCGCACGGACTGAAGTACGTGCCTCGGACGGTAGTGAAGTCTCAAGCACTTGTTGATTTTATCAATGATTGGACGGAATTACAGGCACCAGAGGAGAAGCCGGATCACACATATTGGACCATTCATTTTGACGGATCCAGGCAATTGGAAGGCTCGGGGGCTGGAGTCGTATTAACTTCCCCACGAGGTGATAAGTTCTGTTATGTTCTCCGCTTAATGTTCCCTTGTACTAATAATGCAGCTGAGTATGAAGCCTTGCTCCATGGTCTGCGGATGGCTAAAGAGATGAATTTAAGCCGGGTTAAGTGTTTTGGTGACTCGGACCTAGTGGCTCAATAGGTGTCCGGCACTTGGGACTCTAAAGACCCGCTCATGGCTGCATACCGTCGGGAAGTGGATAATATTGCAGGTTGTTTCAAGGGTTATCAAGTGGATCATGTGGACCGTCGGAAGAATGAAGCGGCGGATGCTTTAAGCCGGTTGGGCTCTCAGCGTAAACCGGTTCCGCCTAACGTCTTTTTGGATGTGTTGCACAATCCGTCAGTCAAGCTCCTAGGTGAAGCGGATTTGGCTATTCCTGATCCGGAGTCCCAATTGGTGGCAGCCCTGCGTGTTATTCCGGATTGGACAGTTCCTTATCTTGCGTACATGACAAGGGGGGAGTTGCCAGAGGATGAGATTCTGGCCAGGCAGATAGTCCGGCGATCCAAGTCTATGACGATTGTCAATGGTGAATTACATCATTGCAGTGTATCAGGGGCGTTTCAACGTTGTGTTTCTCCTGAGGAAGGCTGTGAAATCTTAAGAGAAATCCATGAAGGGGATTGTGGGCACCACGCCGGTTCAAAGTCTGTGGTTGCAAAGGCGTTTCGTCACGGGTTCTACTGGTTGACAGCACATGCTGACGCGGAGGACTTGGTTAAACGGTGTGATGGATGTCAGAAATTTTCAAGGCGTGCTCATGTGCCGGCTCAGGAATTGAGGATGATCCCAATAACATGGCCATTTGCAACTTGGGGGCTAGACATGGTTGGACCTTTTAAAAGATCCAAGGATAAGAAAACTCACCTTTTGGTGGCAGTTGATAAATTAACCAAGTGGGTTGAAGCAGAGCCTGTCAGCAAGTGTGATGCAGCAACAGCGGTACAGTTCATCAAGATGGTGATTTTCCGGTTTGGTTTTCCACACAGTATCATTACTGATAATGGTACCAATTTATCCAAGGGCGCTATGAAGGAGTTCTGTGAACGTGATCACATCCGACTTAATGTGTCGTCAGTGGCACACCCCCAGTCCAATGGACAAGCAGAACGAGCTAATCATGAAATCTTGCGAGGCATCAAACCCCGGCTTTTGGTCCCATTGCAAAGAACACCAGGATGTTGGGTTGAAGAGCTTCCATCTGTATTATGGAGTATCAATACTACGCCAAACCGGTCCACAGGGTACACGCCATTTTTCATGGTCTATGGAGCAGAGGCAGTTCTCTCTAGTGACATCCGGCACGATTCGCCTCGGGTGGCAGCTTATGTTGAAGCAGAAAATGAGACAGCACGACAAGATGCTTTGGACCTATTGGACGAGGAGCGTGATATAGCGGCTGCCCATTCGGCGATTTACCAACAAGATCTTCGTCGCTATCACAGTCGCCGGATTAGAACCAGAACTTTTCAAGAAGGAGATTTGGTGCTTCGATTCATCCAAGATCAAACGGATATGCACAAGTTATCCCCACCTTGGGAGGGACCTTTCGTAGTCAGCAAGAATCTGCACAACGGGTCGTAGTATCTGATTGATATTCGAGAGCATCAAGACTCACGTACATCAGAGGAGGAGACCGGCAGACCGTGGAATATAGCTCATCTTCGGCCTTACTATACTTGAGCCATTGGCTCTATCTATGTACATATCATGACAATGTATATATTATCTTTGATATATTAAACCGGAGCCTCAGCTGAAGCGGGGTCTTTGTCTGTCTCATCATGCGAGGTTACACGGAGTGGTTCTGTTTAAAAGCGGCCTCCGGTTTACCCCTTGATATTTGTTTTTATATATCACTTGGGGCCTTGGTCGTGTCCGAACCAACGAACACCCTTTGATAGGCGACAGCCACCAGATCATTTGGGGACTTGGTCAAGTCTGAACCAGTCACGCCTCTTGGTCGGCCTAAGGCCACAAAATCATTTGGGAGCATGGTCGGGCCCGAGCCATTGCTACGCCTCTTGATCTGGCATATATGCCACGAGTCATTTGGGGACCTGGCTGACCTGCATCATTGTCACTCCTATTGGGGGCCTTGATCCTGTCCGACCATGGTAATGCCATCTGAATAGCTCAGTATAGCATATTTTTGCAAATGGTTTTCTTTATTACTTTTGCTTCCATGGTTTGTTCGTTTTTGTTGTATTTCTTTATGTCAACAACTATATTTCTTCCGGGTCAGCCAATGATTTTTGGTCCCCCTTCTAATCCGGAGGATTCTGCCAGGTTTACCTTTTCCCTGTTCACATCATGGAGTAACCAGGGGGCTCGTATTAAGTCAGTACGGTTTGTATGGGGGCTACTTTCTCCCTTTTTGATGGTAATGGTTTATAAAAACCACCGCTTCAGGCTTGGATAAGCCAGCTTTATACCCAAACATGGCAGTTCAAAATTTTCTGATTGCAGGAAATAGGAACTAAAGTTTTTCAAGAAAAAGCTTCAGTACTTATGCACGAAGGCATATTCCAGGCAGAAGTTTTAACTATCCTATTACAAGGCAGCATGGTGCCCAAACAAAATCATTGTTTTTGTGGAAGGATGTTGCAGATAGTTCTTCAAACCGGCTTCCGGTTCATGCCTGCTCCTCATCCTCCGCCGCTTCAGCTTCCTCGTCTCTACCCATTGGCTGGAAATCAACAGTGGTCCAGTCGATTCCCATTAAAGCTTGGAAAACAGCTTCTTCATATATCAGGGAAGACGGTTAAATATCAGGGGCGTAAGTGTGCTTACGGATTGGAGGAATCAGATTCTCCACTTCAACAGTTGGGGCAGGCACTCGCTTGTTTTGATTGTTATATTGCGCTTGATAATGCGTCAAATCTGCCTCTTCAGCTAACTGGCAAGCAAGAGGGCGCACTGCACGGTTTATGGCCCTTAAATCTTCTTCGTTGAACTCAGAGCCATCTTCTTTCAGACTGGGATAGCCTTGAGCTGCTTCCACAGGATCAAAGTTGGGCACCCATGCCTTTGCCCGGATTAATGCATTGATGGCTCCGGTTCGGGCAGCGGATTTTTTCAGCTCCTCAATCCGGGCTGGAAGCATTGACAACTTGCTAAGAGTGTCCTGGATTAAAGAGGGCGCCGGGTTGTTGTGAGAAGCTGTGGTGATGATCCGTTGGGCTCCGTTATACAATTGTTCTACCAAGGTGTAGGCAGCTTTCAATTTCTTCTGCACATCATTTCCTAAGTGCCCAATACGCGTGCCTACAACAAAATTGGAATGGTCTCAAACTGGGCTTACGATACAGAAGATTCAAATTCATCACAGAAGTTACAAGGAGTTTACCAAAGATTGCAGCAGTCATAGAGTGTATTTGTCGCTGTACGACCGTCAGTTCATCTACCACCGGTTTAATGGCCGCTTCAGCATGTTCTGCTCTTTTGGTTAAACCGGCCTTCTCAGTGGCCCAGTCAGCCCGCTCTTTCTTGAAACTTTCTTTCAGCCGTTCCGCAGTGTTCAAAGCGCTGGTTAATTCTTGCTTGGTTTTATCTGTTTCAGCTTGCTGGGTCTTCAGGGCCTCCTGCAAATCGGCAATCTGGTCCTCCTTGATTTTAATCTCAGCCTGCATACAGATGGCATTTTAAAGCTTTGCACAGGCGAGCCAAGAAATTGAAGTATCAACCACATAACAAAGTTATATGCCTAATACTTGGGGGCTAATGTACCTTCAATTTTTTGTATATTGCTCGATTACAAAGTCCCAAGCTCAATACAAGTATTCAACTTGGCACTTGGGGGCTAATGGCTATTTGATCAAGTTATGTTCTAAGGACAGCTTTTTATTTTTAGCTCCGGTTTGCTTATGCTAAACCGGCCTTCAAGGGTTATGCCGACGGATTTCAAAAAATATATATTCAGGACCAAGTCCCGGTTTGACCAAGGTCACAAACCGGCCCTTGGGGGCTACCGGGATGAATGCAATGGCAGAAAAGAAAGAAGGAATTTACCTCAAATTTATCCCTCATCATTTTGACCAGGCCAGCTTCACAGTCACGGCTAGTGTAAAGCCGGTTCTAATAGCCAGAGTGAAGATCTTGAGCATTCAGAGCGGCATATGTTTCTAATTCAACATCCCATTTTCCTTTGTTCAAAGGGGAAGAATCCACTTTCATGGTATGCCTGGTAAGGGTGGCAGGATTCCCGGGTTCAGAGCGGCCTACACCGGTAATCACAACATCATCATCTTTTGACTCGCCGGTTTGGGTTGGTGTGGCCGTTTTGTCAGCAGGAGTGTGGGATTTCTCACTCTGGACAGAGCTGGCAGGCGGATCAGCAGACGCTGGAGTATTAATAAGACCTTATACAGGGATAATGTTGTCTTGCAGAGGAGGATCATTGGGGATATCTTCAGAAGTAAACATTTGACGATCCGGCGCTTGGTCATATTCTGGGGCCACATTTTCTTCAGCCACTTTATCCAGGCGGACTTTCTTGCTTGGTTTCAGTTTAGCCCTGGAAGAAAAGATAAAAATTAAGGAAAAGTGTAAACCATTGTGCAGTATACTGGAAGCATATGTTCGGTTTAACTTACCCAGCAACTGTTTTCAAAGGTGGTAGCTGGGTGGCCGACGATTCACCAGATGATGAATGAGAAGTGACCTGATAATCAGAGTCGGATGGATTAAGAGGTTGACGGAAGAAACCCGCTTTACAATTTAAATCAATAAAAAGGTCGGAGACCTCGGAGCGGCGTTTTCGAACCGGACTGTTTGGTAAACCGGCAGAGGTAACTACCTGGCCACTGTGCCGGGTTGTGCGGCGAGCTTCGTGTTGCTGGGTCTTCATAAGAAATTGGGAATCCAGATAAGCAAGAGGATGAGAAAATTTAACCTTCCGGCTTGCCCGGCGAAATTTTGGCAAAGGCAAGATTTCTGAATCGGAAGAGAGAATGGTTACCTCAACGAAAACCGCATTGCTGGCTTCAGCGTCATCCTAACAAACATCATCATCAATAAGGCGTGTAAAAGGTAAGCCAAGTGAATCAAGTTCTACCTCAAGATCCGGATTACCCACATCATCATCAATAGCTGGGTCAGAAGAAGCGGTGGTTTTTCTCTTATGAGCTGGTTTCTTGATAACCTTGGTCTTGGCCGGGTTGGCCATCCTGCCTTCTCCGTTTTGTATTGAGGAAGTTTCTTACTCCAGAACGGATTATCACCCTGGATCAGCAGCAATTAAAACGAAGAACGTATAAAATAGTAAACAGGTTCAATAATAGAGCAATTGAAATATTACCGCTGGCGGTTTGTTGGTGGTGCAGTAAGGAAGCAGACCGGTTTGAGCACAGAGGTGCTCCGGTTCATTCAGCATCTTTTTCACAGATTCTGTGACTTCGTCCTCAGGGAGTTGGATTTTAGTGTGTCGGAGTGGGTCATCGACACTATCAGTATACTCACACATCAAATTTGGGCGCCGGCTTAGAGGCAAAATGCTCCATGATATCCAGCAGCGTGCAAGGTCTATTCCTGTTAAACCATTGGCCATGAAGGCCCGGAGCTTGGACAGTTGAGGAGCATATTTAATTCTCTCCTTGGCGCTTAGCCTTTGTGGAAAAGGGTGAGTGTTGCTGAGCCGTTCTGGACGGAAGCCAGGCAAGGGATTTTCATTGTCAGGAGATGTATCCTTGGAATAAAACCAAGTTACGTTCCATTCTTTGGGGTGCGTATGGAGTTTGACGTGAGGGTAGGTGATTTCTTTCCTCTTCTGAATGGCCATACCGCCCAGTTCGGTATTAGGGCCGTCAGTGAATTCAGTACGGCGGTTCAGATGAAAGAGATCTCTAAATAACTCGACGGAAGGCTCCTCTTGAAGGTATGCTTCAGAAAGTACTTGAAAATGGCATAGATTGGTGACGGAGTTGGGGCCAATATCCTGTGGGCGGAGTTGAAAGTTGGCTAATACATCCCAATAAAATTTGGAGCCGGGCGGTTTGAAGCCCCGGGCCATATGATCTGTGAAGACCACGACCTCTCCTTCCTGGGGTGTAGGAGGACATTCAACTCCAGGAACCCTCCAATGAATCGTGTCTTTGCTATCTAAAGCGCCAATCAGGACTAGATCGTTCAGCTGTGATTCTGTGACGTGGGAGGGAACCCAGTTGCACTCGTACACTTGTTTGGCCATGACGAGATCTACAAGAAATAAGTGATCCGGTTCAAGAACATGCCGGATGAAACGGTGTTGATCTAATTACGGTAAACTGGGGGCAGTACCCATCAACCGGTCTTCTACAACGCAGCATCAGATGGATTCTGGCGGTTCAACCAGGGGACTAATGACATATATACCGGTCTAGCAATTTTTTCTCTATGGTGTAGTTAAACCGCCTGGCCTAAGCATCGGAAGCAATTGAAACTATGGATAACTGGTTATGCAGAAACAAGTTTCACAAAATTATGTTACAGTCGCGGATCTACAGCAAGCTCATAAAAAACAGGAAAAATTTCGAAGACTAAGACGAAAACAGAAGTGAACTATCGAGCAGATATGTGCAGGAGATTTATGAGCTTGGATGAGAAATAGCAAGCGGATACTAAAGCGATCGCTATTAAGCACAGTAAAAGTTCACAGATGCATTCAAGGACAGAGAACAGCCATGAACACGCAATGAACATACCAACAACATGAAACCCTAAGAACAGATCTAGGTTAAGAAAGAGAGAGGACTTGCCGGGAACGGAGAAGATGCGGAAAGACGCTGCAACACTCTGGTACGTACAGGTTGATGCAGCGGCCTGAGACGAGACAGAGGTCGACGGTGGTGGCGGAGCTCCAAAGCCGGCGACGTGAGGAAGAAGAAGAAGAAGGGACGAAGGGGAAGAGAAAGGAAATGACCCTTCGGTCTTATTTATAAGGTACCTGAGCTAGGTCAAACGTGTGAATCCAGGAGCTGTCATTAAGAGGGCGTTATGAATTTCATAATGACGTCATGCCGGTTTATAGTAGCCAAAACTGATGACGTCATGCCGGTTTACAGCAACCAAAAATGATGACGACATGGAGATTTGCCAATTAACAGAAGACATCCAAGACGCAAGATGGTGTGAAGGATTGACATGAACCAGTTCAAATCAATCTGGGGCCTAATGTTGGGGATATTATCACTGGGCGTAAACCGGCCTACTTGGGCCGGGTTAACTTCATAGTGGTATAAGTAGGTGAAGGCCCAAGGCCTATAGTCGGTCTAGAATCTGTAGCTGAAAACCGACCTGATGTATAACTTGTATCGTAAGTTAGGAATAGAGAGATACCGACCGGGATACGAATATGAACCGGCTGGGACTCTATGGACCGACGGGCGTCTCCCGTGTATATAAGGGGACGACCCGGCGGCGGTTCAAGATAGACAACGACAACTCGAGCCTAGGCAAAGCTTGTCTGCTCCCTACCCATCGAGATCATATCAATTCCACCAAAACTAGACGTAGGCTGTTACCTTCATCGAAGGGGCCGAACTAGTATAAAACCCTCGTGTCTTTGTGTCCGCTTTAACCCCTTCAAGTAAACTCGTAGCGATGGCTCCACGACTAAGTCCTTTCGCTAGGACACCTGCCGTGACAAATCCACGACAATCGGTGTGTGGTTCTGTTGTGCTGTCGTTGGTATACCTGTTTTCTAGGATCGCAAAACCAAGAGATGATGATTATTTCCAATCCATCAATGTCAAGGCAGCGTACCAGACCAACGAGCCTTTTATTTTGGCAAATCAAGCAACACAGATATTTTTCTTGGAAGACACATTTGCACGTAGCGATGACTGGAGAGTATTGCAAAGGTTTGAGCAGAGGAATTCGTTTAATGAAGTTGCGCAACAAGATGATGCTTACACTACTCCTGATGTACAAGATAACACAGCTGTTCCTAATATCTTTTAGAACCATCACGTCAATGACGCCGGCGAAAAGATTGTCTGTCGTGCTGTAGACATACAAGAGTTGATCAAGAAGAAGCCAACGGTCGAGGACGTTGAGGATGAAGAAGAAGATGACACCGTGGGGAATTACGATTCAGGCTGATACATATGGCGAAGATGTTGATGCTGCTGTTGCGGATGATGATTACATTGCTTTTGTCTTATTTGCTTGTCAGAAGACGTTTTTTTATCTACTATGTGAAATTGTGTTTGCTATGACAACTGAAACCTGATGAACATGTTGTTTAGTATTTTGCTATGAGAACATCACTTGTTATGTATGCTGATTTGTGTTTGGTGATTGTATGACAACTAAAACATGATGACATTGTTGTTTAGTTGTACTCATATTTGGCTGTGAAACTTGAATTTGATGACGTAGTTTGCAGTTGGACTGCAATTTGCTCAACGTCTTTGAATGAGATCAAAGCTGACCCGACAGGGCCTCCGCTATTTATTTATTTATGAGCAAAAGGGGATACCCCTTGATTTCCGTGAATAGAAATCATTAGATGTTCACAACACTACGCCCAGCCTGCTATACAGGTTTCATTCATTACTAGTTTCAGCAAAGTGCTCATGTCATAGCCACTAAATACATCACGAGTGCTACATACACTTGAAATAAAGAGACAATCATCCTATATATAGAGCACATCAATTTTGCCCATTATCTTCACAAGCTCTTTCATCTCCTCATTGCTGTCATGGCTGTTCAGCAGCTATTGCTTGGCCATGAGCAGAGGAACTGCATCTTTAACCTTCTGCTCTGCATCTTCCTCTTCTGCCGTACCTTCAGTTACTTGTCCAACACCCCAACCTGCTGGTATTGGGATTCCTCGGCTAACCAAATAATCAGCGTAGTTGCATTCCCCCACATCAGCAACTTCCCAGAAATACAAATCGCACGAAGCTTCTCTTTTTGGTATGAATCAAATTGGAAGATCATCAACCAAACTATTAAAAAAATTCAGCAACTGAAAGCAGCAGAACAACACTTAAACATATTATTACCCCATGATTCGGGCATTTGTAGAAGACTCGGCCAGGGTTGAGGATTGTGGTTGAGACGCGACGGATGACTCTGCGTGATTTGCAGTAGTGGCACCACACCAACGGCAGCGGGTTGCGATGAGCAAGTGGTTGCGGTCCGCATGCCGGTGGGGGTGTGATGAGACCCACAGGCGATGGTACGGGTGGTGACTTGGCGCATATCTGTTTGTTGCCTGCTGAAGAGCAGGTGGACGAGCAGCCAGCGGACATGGTTGATGCGGCCAGAGCTTCTGATGCTAGGCAGAGAAAGTAGAGAAGAGGCTTGGATATGTCAGTTTCATTACTTGCAGAGTAGCATAGCACCATATATAGTCATAATCTAGGTTTGGATTCGAACCAGCTACAGGAGCACGTCTCTCTCTTTTCTAAAACTCTGCAATGTCTCTTTACTGGTACACTAGCTTGTTCTGTATGCCTTCCCAAGTCTTTGATTTTCTTTCCCTTTTTTCTGCAAGGAAGGAAGGAGGACAAAATTGAGAGTTCCTGGGACTCGAACGCAAGACCTCTCGGTTGAAAACCAAGGGTGCTAGTCACTTATATAGCGAACGTTCCCTGTGAGGAGGACGGCAGACGAATGCATTTTCCTCGCAGTTTTCTTCCTATATATAAAAAAGTATGCTACTTGGTGTTCGCTTATTCAACAAATGATTGTGCCAACCTTGACCGTTGGATTGACATTCAACGTCTGTCGCGTTTCTTTAGTCTCTTCTTCCTCTAGCCACCAAAGCGAAACTAGCGCCGGCGGTACCGCCTGCTCCCGCCTCCCACGGCTGGCTGTGATCTTCCTCGGCTCCTGTTCGTTCCCGTCCGAGGCCTCCCCATCGTCCTCCGCCTTGGTTCGCTCATGCCAGGACCGGTTTTCCAATAAAATATTTATTGAAAAAACGACCATTTTATCAGACCAATATAGGAAAATCTTCCTTACTCATAGACAAATCCTTGATACATAAATCCAGAAGTACTAAATATTATACAAGGTTGGGCTGAGGCTGCTCAACAATTTATTACAAGCACGTCGAGATTATACATAAAGGTGGATATTACACGAAGGGTATGGTGGCATAACTACTGACTCGTAATAAAAGTGGTGGTGGATATGTCACAGTGAAGTGGGTGACATGACTCCAAAATCTTACAGCTCATCAAGCGCCGGAGTGAGGCTCGATGATTTATTTTGGGTAGCGGAAGCGTATATAATACAAGTGACCAACTCCAGGATCACACGGGACTGACTGGGACTCCTCCAGACGTCAGACTCGCTATCGTACTCTTCATCCATAAGATCGCCTTCGTCAACATCTGGCCAAATCAACAAGCCAGGTGAGTACTTTGAATGTACTCGCAAGATAGTTTGGACATAAGATATAACAAATGCAAACATGATGCACATGAGCAGACTAGTAATGCGCACTCAGATAATAAATTTTGCACTTCATGTAACATAAAAAGGAAAGTCAAGCAGTAGTCCTCCCGAAATCCTCCTAAAATAGCTGAGGACCGATCGAGTGTCTGAAGCGACGTCTCGAAAGGTAAAATAAATTAACATGCTGCAGTCGGGCGTCAGGGCGACACCACATAAAGGGCTAATATTGAAATGTAAATGACAGTACGTGCCACAGTCGGACGTCTAAGCGACATCTCGAAAAGGGCTTATAATGAAAGTAAATAACAAGGATGCCACTGTCGGACGTCTGGGCGACATCACATAAAGGGCTTATATCAAAAGTAAATAATGAGAATGCCACAGTCGGACGTCTGAGCGACATCACATAAAGGGCTTATATCAAAAGTAAATAACAAGAATGCCACAGTAGGACGTCTGAGCGATGTCACATAAAGGGCTTATATCAAAAGTAAATAACAAGAATGCCACAGTCGGACGTCTGAGCGACATCACATAAAGGTCTTATATCAAAAGTAAATAACATGAATGCCACAGTTGGACGTCTGAGCGACATCACATAAAGGGCTTATATTTCACCATTCGAATTCAACTAGCTCATGAATTTAAATCATCCCAAGGAAATACTCAGTACATAATAATAAACTGGTTAGGGCCAGTTCTTTTCGCTCAATTGTGAAGAATTACTGCCCGGAGAAGCATAATTACAAAAGAACTCATCTCTGCCCCAGGAATTGTCCACAATTATCTCACAATTGCAAGTGCAATCTAGGATGACCAATTTTTGGCAATTCTCGTAATTCTGGGGAGTCCCTCAAAGTAAAACTGTTCGTTTTAAACAAGTACCCCTATTGGGCACTGAAATTATGGCCAAAATGCCACTCCCCGACCCAAGAGACCCGAGCACAACTCCTTCCTCCTGTGCCCGCACACTCCTTTCGTCCCCAACCTCTATTCTGCTAGGGTTGCCGCCGCCAGGCTGCTCCCCGCCGGCGGCCGCTGCTGCTCACCACAGAAGCAGGACCTCCTCAAGTCCTTCCCCGCCCGGCTGCACCACCTCAAGTCCTTCCCCGCCCGGCTGCACCTCCTCAAGTCCTTCCCCGCCCAGCCCGAGCACCAACACGAACCGCCTTGACCCGGCCGCCCTCTTGCTCGAATCCTCCCCGGCCGGCCCTCCCTTCCCTCCGACCGGAAGCAGGCCGCCAACCACCGCGCCCAACTGTCCCTTCTCCTCTGCGGCCAGCCACCACCGCACTGGCTGCTGAGTTCCCCTCTATCTCCATCTATCTCTTCAATCTAGGGGCATTACAGACATTTCAACAGACAACTCATACAACAATCACAGGCTAAAATCACAGAAAAGAATTGGGCACGCAATTCTATGGGCAGACAATTCTGTGGGCAGTTTCCAAAATCATAATTCTCCAGAATTATGATGCGAAAAGAACTGGCCCTTAGTCCATCCACAGGAATAACATTCAGCCGGGTTTACCTCTCATGTTTGTTCACCGGAGGTTGTCACTGAGACTGACACTAAGACTGATGCTGAGACGGACATTGAGACTGACACTGATACTGACATTGATATGTTAATCACAGTCCTTGACCATGGACACGGTTACTCGAATGGTTTTGACTCTGCAGAGTTTGTACTCTTTACCCACAGCCAACGGATTTCCGTAGTCACAAAGGACTAGTTCCGTTTACGGTATTTTAGAAGAAACACATCTAACCAGTACACACCCATTCCACATTCCGCTGCCAGGAATCACCCTAGGCAACGTTCAAGAAAAACTCTAAGATGGGGCGGCCACAACCTCCAGTAGCATGGGATCAAATTTATATCGTGCGCTCTAAGGGGTGCCCCCCTCTCGGTCCCAACCGGAAACACCCATGCCCCCTGATTGGATGATGGGCTTTAATCCAAGGCCATGGAACCCTCATCGCGGCCCCTCTATTTGGTGTGTACAAGGAAAGAGGTTTGCAACTGACTAGACCGCATTCTTTGCAGAAGACATGTGGCAGCACGAAAAAGGGGACGAACGGAAACATGACTTGATCCACGTTAATACTGGACTTAAACGGTTGACATAAGACTGGCATGCTTCAACAATACCATCTTGCAACCTATCATGCCACCACATGATCAGGTTATCTCACCATCATATGAACACATCAAATTTCGAAGCTCACTTGTAGCTTGCCTTTCATGCAACATTACATTCACTAATGCTTATATAAACATGCCATGAGAAAACTACTCAAGAAAACATGCAAGACACTCATCATATCAAAGGTTCAAACATGCTTGCCTGGTTCGGAGTAGTCGGAGTCTAGCTCGGCGAAGTTTGCGGCTCTGTCACCTCCTTCGGTATCTATGTTAAAAAAAAATCGGGTACTAACGTAAATACAGTGCATGCATAAAAATTGTTCCAAATATTTTTCAAATAAATGTGATAAAAAACTAGATAGAAAAATAAATATGACAGAAAAATAATCAACTCAAAATCATCTTTTGTTTTAAAGTTATTAACGTTTTAGTCCAGGGACTAATCTGTGATGAAACATAAACTTTCCAGGGGCCAGTTTACAAAAACATAAAACACTTCGGTTAGGAATACGCCAACCCAAAAGGGAAACGTACTTTGCTCGAAGGCGCTTTCCGAAAACGTTTTGACAAAAGAAAAAAGAGGAGAGGCTGACGAGGGGGTCCCACCCGTCAGGTTTAAAAATCAGAATAGAGTCCCGCCCGCGGCCGAGGCTTGCGGTGGTCGCCGGCGTCGATCCACGGCGAGGCAGCGGGAGTGGAGGGTACCTACGGACTCACGGGGCTCTCCCGCGTCTGTCGGTGGTGGAGTTGGTCGTCGGCGAGCACCACGTTGACGGCGGCCTCCTCTCCGGCAGACGGTGGTTCGGTCGAGGATGGATCTCACCGAGGAGGGTTGCAGACGCCAAATAGAAGCGCGGGTTAGAGGAGTGGGTGTACTAGGAGGCTACTGACGCAGTTTGGGAGGCAGGGTTTCTCTCACCAGAGAGAATCTTGCCAGAGCCCGAAGCGGATCGGGGCGGCCGGAGTTGGGGAAGAAGGACTCCTCGAGGTACTTCTAGTGGTTGGTCATGGTCCTGGTGAAGTGGAGGAGTGGTGCCGGGTTGAAGGCGAGCTCGGGACCTCCATTTATAGCCGGCCCGAGGCGGTTGCCGAGAACGGGATTACTCCGGCGAGCGATTACGGCGAGGCAGTGGTCGGGCTGGAGGTTTAGGTGACTGGGCGTCTTCGGATTGGTCCACTGGCTCCATTCAACAGCTAATCTTGGTACAACTTGGGCGATACTCCAGGCCATCGACGGAACGGCCTCACGGGCACGTTGGCGGCAGAGAGCACGCTCTGCACCTCCCAGGCCACGGCAACGGTTCTGCAGCACGCACGGGGAAGTGGACGGCCACACGGCGGCTCCTGGTGGTGTGGGCGGTGCTGGATTGCGCCGTACCACGCTAAGCCTCTCTGGTGGCCGCAGCGAACGTTGCTGCCGCCACTCACGGGGGCGATGTACCCCTGCCAGCTCACCACCGACGCTCGCATCCGTCCAGACGACCGTGCGGCGCGATGGATAAGAAGGGGGAACAGTGAGCAAGGCACCAACGCGTGCACTGGCGAGATCGACGTCGGGGTTCTGAAGAAAACGACACTGCCACTGAAAACTGCACACTGAATTTTTCTGAATTTGACAGAAACAGTGCACACCAGTTGTTCGACGAAATGATTTAGGCACGTGGAAATTTTTTCTTGAGCTAATCCTTGGTGAGGTGATCTCTTGATGCATCTCGAGACTGCCTGAATTATCTCAGATTTTTAGGAAAAGAAAAAGAATGAATTTCACCAAAAATGGCAAATCTGGTCCAAACTTGCAGCAAGCACATTTGGAAAAATTTGAACTGTGAACTAGCAGATCTTGAAGGATCTTGCTTGAGGGTACTAAGGACTAGCCATTGGAATTTATTTGGAACCAAAATTCAAAGGAAATCTAGTAATTCCTTTATAAATCACTAAGGTCCCAATTGAATTACAGAAAAAGGTTTGAGGATAAAGTAAATAGAAATAAAATCTAAAAGAGGTTGAAACTTGCTGGAATTGGATGCTTGGCTTGACCCAAAGTAGGGAGGTGGGGTTTGGAAGAAAGTTTTCAACATAGGTCATGGCAAAAGAGAAATCTTTGAATGGGAAAGAATAAATCCATAATTTATAGAAATTCTTTTTAATAAAAAGAATTGTAAAAACCTCCCAAAATTATTTGTGTTGAGCCAACACAAGATGAAAACCCTCAGGACCAAAAATCAAGGTTGGGAGAACACATAAAATATTTGTCTTAAAAGAAATTTTTTGAGAAGGAGAGTCCTTAGAAAAAAAATTATAATAACCCCCTTCCAACTAATTAAAGAATTTGATAAAAACCAAATCAAAATTTTTGGAGTGTTACAACACCTACCGCCTTAGGAAAAATCTCGTCCCCGAGATTTCAGCTGATCCTCAAATAGGTGTGGGTAATCTGTCCGAAGAAAATCCTGTCTTTCCCATGTTGCTTCATCCTCGGTGTGATTGCTCCACTGAACCTTGAAAAACTTAATTGTTTTCTGACGGGTCCTCCTTTCAGACTCCTCCAATATTTTTATTGGACGTTCCGTGTAGGTGAGGTCTGGTTGCATGTCAATGTTCTCGTGAGATACATGCTTTTCTGGGTTGCTTACACATTTCCTTAACTGTGAGACGTGGAACACGTCGTGGACGTCTGATAGTTCTTTGGGTAGGTCTAGCTGGTAGGCTACTGTGCCTCTTCGCACAATCATACAGAAGGGTCAAATAAAGCGTGGTGCTAGCTTTCCTTTGACTTTGAAACGTTGCAGGCCCCTCATAGGAGATACTCGTAGATACACATACTCACCGGGTTCAAAGCTGACTTCGTGATATTTTTGATCGTAATAACTCTTTTGTCGGCTCTGGGCTGTCTTGAGTCGATCCCTGATTAGTCTAACTTTCTCCTCAGCTTCTTTGAGCATGTCTGGTCCGAAGATACGACAGTCTCCTGTTTCTGACCAATTTAATGGGGTACGGCATCTTCGCCCGTACAAGGCTTCAAAAGGTGCCATTTGTAGACTGGCTTGGTAACTATTGTTGTATGCGAACTCGGCATATGGCAAGCTTTCTTCCCAACTTGTTCCATAGGTGAGAACACATGCCCTCAGCATGTCCTCTAAAATTTGGTTCACACGTTCAGTTTGTCCTCCAGTCTGGGGGTGGTATGTTGTACTGAATACTAGTTGAGTTCCCAGAGCTTGTTGTAAATGATCCCAAAATCTAGAGACGAATTGAGTGCCTTTGTCGGATATTATAGTCTTTGGAATTTCATGCAGACAAACTATACGGGAGAGATAAAGATTGGCAAGCTTTTGAGTGGTGTGGGTTGTCTTTACTGGGATGAAATGTGCCACCTTAGTTATTCTATCTGTGATGACCCATATGGCATCATTTTCGTGTCGTGACCGAGGTAGTCCGACAATAAAATCCATCCCAATTTCGTCCCATTTCCACTCAGGTATCCTGTTTGGCTGTAATAGTCCTGCTGGTTTTTGGTGCTCGGCTTTAATGCGCTGACATGAATCACAACATGCAATGAATGTGGCTATATCCCTCTTCAAACCGTACCACAATTTTTTTTCCTGAATGTCCATGTACATTTTGGTTCCTCCAGGGTGGATTGAATATGGAGCGGTGTGGCCTTCGGCTAGAATTTGCTGTTTGAGGTCCTCTTTCTTTGGTACGCAAAGTCTGTTTCCGTACCATAATATTCCCTTATCGTCTACGACGAATTCTGAAGCCTTGCCCAGACTCACTATTCTTTTTATGCCTTTGATGCTGGGGTGTCCATGCTGAGCCTTCTTAATCTGTTCCATTAGGGTGGGCTGTATTTCCAAATTTTTACACATTGCCTTCAGTGACCATCACCAAGTTGAGTTTGGCGAACTCCTGCTGAAATTCAGGTCTCAAGTTTTGTAGATTGTCGTTGCCCGAGCTGGGGTTTCGACTAAGAGCATCTGCCACTACATTCGCCTTTCCTGGATGGTAGTGAATGCCAACATCATAATTTTTCACTAATTCCAACCAGCGCCATTGCCGTATATATTGTGTTCTTGTTGCGTGAAAATATATTTGAGGCTTTTATGGTCCGTATATATTTCCCAACGATTTCCAAGCAAAAAGTGCCTCCACTCTTTGAGTGCATGAATGACTGCTGCCAATTCCAAGTCATGAGTAGGATAATTTTCTTCATGCTTTCGTAGTTGCATGGAAGCCTATGCGACTACTTTGCCTTCTTGCATTAGTACACATCCGAGGCCCTTCCGGGATGCGTCACAATATACTTCAAAACTCTTGTGTATGTCTGGTATAACCAATACTGGTGCTGTTGTTAATTTCCTTTTGAGTTCTTGGAAACTTTTCTCGCACGCTTCAGTCCATACAAATTTCTTATCCTTCTTGAGTAACTGTGTCATTGGTTTTGCTATGGTGGAGAACCCCTCAATAAACCTTCGGTAATATCCAGCCATTCCTAGGAAACTTCGTACATCAGTTACGTTGGCTGGTGGTTTCCAGCCAAGTACGGCCTTGACTTTTTCTGGGTCCATGGCAACACCTTCTTGGGTCAATACATGGCCTAGAAAACCAACCTGTCTTAACCAAAATTCGCATTTGCTGAATTTGGCGTATAATTGATGTTTCCTTAATTCTCCCAGTACAATTCTGAGATGTTCAGCATGTTCTTCTGGTGTCTTAGAGTATACCAGAATATCATCAATGAACACCACAACAAATATTTCCATAAATTTCATAAACACTTTGTTCATGAGGTGGACAAAATATGCGGGGGCGTTTGTCAGTCCAAACGGCATTACTGTAAATTCATATAATTTGTATCTGGAGGTGGATGCTGTCTTAGAGATATCTTCTGTCTGTACTTTTAATTGATGATACCCCGACCTTAAATCAATTTTTGAGAAAACCTTGGCTTGTGCGAGCTGGTCAAATAAATCATTTATCTGTGGCATCGGATATTTGTTTTTGATGGTGACCATGTCGAGTGCTCGATAGTCCATACATAATCTCAGGACAACGTCCTCTGGAAATAAGAAACCTCCCCTGCCATCCACGCGACAAAATCACCTCCTTTTTATTAATCTTGATTCTATAATTTTTTAGATCAATATAATTGAGATTTGTATAGATACCACACAGGAGCAAAACCAAATGGTACGGTTAAGGGCATCCACAATGTGCAGCCAAATGTGAAAATAGCTTTTGGCATCGTGGAACCATTGTGGATGGTGTTGCCAAAGCCAAAAAGATGGAACCGAAGCTCCCTGATTGATTGATTGAAGGAATTGAAAAATGCAACATCTCTCCTCTTTCTCCCATGCTTGGACGCATGTAGTACAGTATAGAGCACAGAGTCTACTCCCCTGTCCCTTCTATCACAAATCACAAAGCAGTGAGGCGTCAAATCACAAAAGCACGGACGAAGCAACCATCATTTCACTCTTCGCTAACTCCGTTTCTCCATCGTCTTATGCGAGAAACCATCTCACCACACTAAGCTGGACGGACGACACTATTGTGTACTCCTAGTAGTATTAGTCCTTTGGTTCAACAGACTTCCTGGATGCAAATAAGGCGGTTGTCTCGGCTTGCAGGCGGCACTTGCGAATGACTTACCGTGGTCTCCCTCAATGGTGTTCTCCGTCGAACGCACTTCACCAAACCACAAGGCCAGTATATCAAAATTAAAATTTGCAAATGGCCACTAACACTAATCGAGGCAAAATTGATGGGGTTTGCCTCGTACTAGCAAGCAAGGACATTAATATCCCCTGCATGCATGCGGAAGTGAGAAGGTTGGTTTGCATGGCGCTGCATTAATCAAGCGATGAGGAGTGAGATGGTTAGCTCTTTGGTCTTTGGAGAAAAAATATGCATTAATTGACACATGAAACGAGGATTTTTATCAATTAAATCCCGCGAAGGAAAACCCCGCCTTTCTTTTTTAACACTAGAACTCCTAGTACGTACGTACTTATCCTGTTTGGGTCTAGGCCTTGCATTGCCAAACCTCGCCACACATTTTTGCCAAGCTTGCCTAAAGTTTTCAAAATAAGAAGGAGGTACACTTGCGCACGTCTGTCCCCGTCGCACCGCACCCTCACACGGTCCCTCCTGCACGCCGCGGTCGCACCGCACCCTCACACAGTCGGTCCTGCACGCTGCAAACCCAACCAAGGGAACGCACCCTCACTGACACGTGCTGTCGCATGTGAACAAACCAAACTCAGCCATCCTATCGCTGACACATAATTTTCGTTCATAGAGTATGTTTATCCAACCGCATGTTGGCGAGTATCCGTACGGCCCATGCGGTGGTCTGTTGGGGAAGAAGAAGAGGTGAGGAAGAAGGAAAGAAGGGTTAGGAGACATACGATATTCATCCAACCGCCTGAAATGGTAGACTGATGCAAGTCAGGCGACTTGCATAACAAATATATGTTTTTACACAGCAAAAGATCCATAAAAACAACAACATAAAGAAAAGCTATCACTGCTCACGGAAAGAGACGGCCTCGTCGTCTTTGGCTGTCGGCGCGAACCAGCCATAGCTGCCGATGTGTGTCTCCGCACCGTGGTTGTCCTCGGCTTCCAGCTACTCATTCAAGCGGAGCGTGTGGGCGCTCTGCACAGACGAGAGCACAACCCGGTTCAAGTCGAGGACATCCGGTTCCGCTTGCAGGAGGGCCTCGATGGCAGCGGTATCCGCGCGCTCCGCTTTAGTATCGCCATGTTGAACCGCTAGTCCGCCTGCACCATGGGGGACTCGGCCGCCAGCACAAAGTCGACGTCCATCGTCTCATACCCAGCGGGGGCCTTCTACGCCGCGACCTCCGCCATGAACATTGGATAAGCTTCCTCCTCCTCGTGGATTGGCCCGCCGCAAAGCGAGCTTGGGAACGGAGGTCTGTGGCGCTGACCGCCGCCGTGATTTCTGCGCGGCGCTCCGGCGTTAGCATCTTGTAGTAAGTGATCTTGCGGCGCACCATGGCTTTCCGGCGAACTAGGGGACGCTTGATGCGGGCTAGGGGATCGAAAGGTGGGGAATGGGCTGTATATTTGGTGTGGTTTTAGGGAAGTGGCTGGCGTAGGCCGAGCAGTGATGGTTCTGGTGTGAATAGTGGTTCCGGTGACGACCGGTCAATTGGTTTTGACTGTACATCGCTCTTGTCGCCTTTGCGTTGCAGCCCGGCATGCTGGACCCTCCATGTCGCACACCAAATGAAACGCCTTCGTCTTGTGTTTTTGCTCCCTCTGTTTTATGCGGAGTAAATAAAAACAGAGGGAGTATACTACGGATGAGGATCCCCTGACGTGGCCGAACCCATTGAGTAACTGACATGCGGGGCCTAGCAAGCATGGGGTCCGCCAGTAAGTGACCGAAAGGGAGGGTAAGGCAGGGATACCTACGTCAGAGGATCCAATTCCACTACCACTCCCTTCTTCCATTTACTATACAGGGCCTAATGCGTTTTTCGAGGCTAACTTTGACCAAGTAATAATATATGACATGCAACTTACACAAAGTATACGGTCAAATTCGTATGTGAAAGGAGTTTCTAATGATATAATTTTCACAATATACATCTCATGTACTATTAATCTTGTCAATAGTTAAATGCGGTTTTAAAAACGCATTAGAGCATGATTAATAATATAGCTAGTCGATGGTTATGAGGGACTGCCATGTCATCTATAGTCATCATCTATTATATGCACTCATACCATAGTGTGGGCTATAAGGTTGGCTGTTTCCCGCAAAAAATATATAAGGTTGGCTATTGTATTAGTACTTTTTTCCATCTCCTCTCTATCTCTTTCTTCATATTTATTGTACTAGTATTTAACTAGGAATGCGTATATAGCTAAGGCTCTTGCATGAGAGCTCATTCCCCTTACTTTTTCACATCTCTCCCCTCCACATAGGCCCTATATAAATGGAAGGAGGGAGTACAGATGTTGTCAGTACTCCACGTGTACTATTGGACAAGGTGCTTAAAAAAGTTACTATTGGACTGGCTATACGTGGAAAAATCCTAGTAGGAAGAGCATGCGCGAGAACAAGAACATTCACGTGGTTGAAAATAAATTGGAAACCATCTCGAGTACAAATCTAGGAGTACGTACGAATCTAACAATATTGATTGGGCGTTGGTGAATGTTGATACCTTTTTGATCAAAGTAGAGATACTTTGACTACACATAAAACTTATATGTAAACTAGAAAGGATAGAGGGAGTATATTGTATGTTCGAAAACAAAACGAACATTGAATACCCTTTATATATGATTTGCGAATGCTATGATCACCGGTTCAAGTTTTGAATCCGCCTTAGGTATCACGTGCCCCCACTCGTTCTCTCTCGATTTCATCTCGGGGTCCGGAGATCAATTGAAAGAGGGCTAGGGTGGGTACATGCGAATGATACTTAGCGGAATGTTCAAATGAGGCATGCGGGAGGATGGACTCGACTGGAGGGCGACATGATCGATGGAGAAGAGGGTTGGAGAGGAATGAGAAATAAGCAAATGCCACATGATTATACTTGAACGGCTCAAATAAACAATAAGTTGTCTCGCTTGGCCTACATAGTGAAAGGCCTAATGCGCAACACGGAGCACTGACGCTCGAATATGGCCTGGAAAACAGGGAAACCGGCATGTGGGGCACACCCATCGGGACGACGTAGCGCAAACTAGTCTAATGGAGGAGCTGGCCCACGACCTCCTCGCCACCGACAACCGTTCATGTGGGTCGTTGGGGCCAACAACGGGGCGCAGCTCTAGCACCGCCTCTAGACACGGCGACCGCGGTGAGCGACACGCTCATATCGTCGCTAGACACGGTCGATTTCGGTGTGTCGAGGGTGGCGTTAGTGTTGTGGCACGGCCAACAGTATGTTTGGTTTGTGCCCAAGGTTGCCCCATCAAAGCATTGGGTAGCCAAAATTTTGGTTGAGGTATTGGTTTGGCCGACATTGGCAAGAAAAATGAACTAGAGTTGGCTAGAGTTCATTGGCATGCCAAAAAAATGGCAACCATCCAAACAAAGACCAATCTTTGGGTCATGACCAAAATTTTGGTAAGGTGCACTTTGGCCACAATCCAAACACACCCCAACACCCGGCTCGTCAAGGATACATGGGGCGCCGCAATGCGTCCGCGGAATGGTGTAGCACGGCCAACTGCATCCTCTGGACCTGAGACCATGCCGGGTGGTCTTGCTTTTTCAATGACATGCGGGGATCGCATGTGAGCAAAGGGCATCTCCAACGTTGCCACGACCGCAGCTGACTACCTTGGCACACCAAAACCCTCTTCCCTCGCGCCGTCACGTGGTGCGTTCCCAGCCGGCTCCAGCTGCCCGCATTCATGTCGTCTGTTCGTATGTCGTTGTTAAGAGGCTCGGTGCCCGAGGAACCAAATCCGGCGACTTAATGATGCACCCAGACGCTTGGCCTCACTGGAATGCACTACTTAAAGGGGCAACGCCCAGCTAACCTCCACACCATAGCGCATCGTCCTCCTACCTGGCACCACATCCGCCATGACCGCAAGTGCGAACGCTTTGCGGGAGAGCTTGTCTTCGGGGATGAAACTCGAGGTCGCCGCCCTCGCGACGCAATAGCGGCGTAGCCGGACGCGGACGCGACCGCACAAGCGGTGGCCATGCTGGAGGCCGACGATGAGAGCACCATCAGCCATGCATCCTACTTGCCGCCGTCCAACGTCCGGCACCGCCGAGGTCGGGGACTCCTCCGAGGATGAGTAGGGCATGGTGTGCCAATTGGTTGGTCTGTATCCCGTGTTCTACTCTTCCTCGCCGGAGACCGCACCTTCACTTCATGGGTCTTGAACCCCGCCCCCGTACATAGAGATCGCAGATGGAGGACGTCGGTCGCCGCCGTAGAATAGGTTGGGGTCGGGTTTCTTTTATTTTTCTGTCCTATAAAAGTCTGAAATGTAATGAAAATCTGTAGCGTTTGCATTAATCTCGGCCGGTGTATATGAACTTTCACAATAATATACAAATTGTAGGAGTACTAGCAAGATGCTCGTGCGTTGCACGGAAGATCAAGATCTTGTGGGAGAAAAGGATGAACGAGGGAAAGCCTTATCTGCAAATGTGGAGAGCAGTGCGGGTAAATTTTCATAGTTTCCGTCCTACCCATTAGATATAGATCGGACGGCCTATATTGCAAGATGACAGGCACACCATCATCACCAACTCTTCTTTTTATTGAACCGAGACAAATCTAACATGCGAAGTAAAATAAACACATAGGGTCTATACATACACAATTTATCTTAGGCACTCCAATAGTACGTCTAGTGTACATGTTGGAAATATGCCCTAGAGGCAATAGTAAAAGGATTATTATTATATTTCCTTGTTCATGATAATTGTCTTTTATTCATGCTATAATTGTATTATTCGGAAATCGTAATACACGTGTGAATCCATAGACCACAATATGTCCCTAGTGAGCCTCTAGTTGACTAGCTCGTTGATCAACATATAGTCATGGTTTCCTGACTATGGACATTGGATGTCATTGATAACGGGATCACATCATTAGGAGAATGATGTGATGGACAAGACCCAATCCTAAGCATAGCACAAGATCGTGTAGTTCGTTTTGCTAGAGCTTTTCCAATGTCAAGTATGTTTTCCTTAGACCATGAGATCGTGTAACTCCCGGATACCGTAGGAGTGCTTTGGGTGTACCAAACATCACAACGTAACTGGGTGACTATAAAGGTGCCTTACAGGTATCTCCAAAAGTGTCTGTTGGGTTGACACGAATCGAGACTAGGATTCGTCACTCCGTATTACGGAGAGGTATCTCTGGGCCCACTCGGTAATGCATCATCATAATGATCTCAAAGTGACCAAGTGTCTGGTCATGGGATCATGCATTACGGTACGAGTAAAGTGACTTGCCGGTAACGAGATTGAACGAGGTATTGGGATACCGACAATCGAATCTCGGGCAAGTAACGTACCGATTGACAAAGGGAATTGTATACGGGGTTGCTTGAATCCTCGACATCGTGGTTCATCCGATGAGATCATCGAGGAGCATGTGGGAGCCAACATGGGTATCCAGATCCCGCTGTTAGTTATTGACCGAGAGCCGTCCCGGTCATGTCTGCATGTCTCCCGAACCCGTAGGGTCTACACACTTAAGGTTAGGTGACGCTAGGGTTGTATGAATATGAGTATGCAGCAAACTGAAAGTTGTTTGGAGTCCCGGATGAGATCCCAGACGTCACGAGGAGTTCCGGAATGGTCCGGAGGTAAAGAATTATATATGGGAAGTCAAGTTT
The DNA here is from genome assembly GCF_018294505.1 of Triticum aestivum. NCBI lineage: Eukaryota > Viridiplantae > Streptophyta > Magnoliopsida > Poales > Poaceae > Triticum > Triticum aestivum. Next base: position 762,164,398 of record NC_057813.1, on the reverse strand, counting down.
CGGCCATCGGGAAAGTTTCAGGGTCCACCGGTATTGTACCAGGACCACCGGAAGGCTCCCGGGGGTCCACCAGGTGGGGCCACCTATCCCGGAGGGCCCCATGGGCTGAAGTGGGAGGGGAACCAGCCCCTGGTGGGCTGGTGCACCCCCCCTTGGGCCCCCCTCATGCGCCTAGGGTTGGGAACCCTAGGGGAGGCACTACTAGAAAAAGGGCTATAGATGGGATTGACACTAATGGCGCACCAGACAAGCGGTGCGCCATTAGTATATACTAATGGCGCACCACCTTCTGATACGCCATTAGAGTTGAAAGTACTAATGGTGCACCCTGCCCAAGGTGCGCCATTAGTATCAAAATTGTTTTTGAACTAGTGCGCCTGTCCAAACATACTAATGGCGCATCCAGACTTAGTGCGCCATTACTAGTTGTAACTAGTAATGGCGCACCTGTCGGAAAGTGCGCCACTAATGTTGTTTTTTTTATTATATTTTTTATTCCTTTTTTTGCAAAACTACTAATGGCGCACTGCTCCGCCGTGCGCCATTACTAGTTTAAACTAGTAATGGCGCACTGTGGAACAGTGCGCCATTAGTATATTTTTTTTTGCAAAAATACTAATGGCGCACCACCAGAAGGTGCGCCATTAGTAACGCGGATTACTAATGGCACACTTAGAGTTGGTGTGCCATTAGTAAGTGGGCAGCAACAAGATATTTTGGACAGCCTCTCCCCTACCCACACTCACTTTCTCCCCACTTCATTCTCTCCACCTCCTCCTTGTCTCGGGTGCCTCCTCTTTTTCACCTCATTGCCACCATAGATTCATTCAAATTAAGTGGTTAAATTACCTTGTTTTGATAGGTAAGTAAGGGGGGAAGCTATATTTATGTTGTTCTCCCTACAACAATGTGCACATGCACTTTTTATGGCCTAGCTAGATCTATGTATGTTCGTGGTGTTGCATATGTTTGTGGTGTTGCATATGTGTTTGTGTTTGGAGGTGTACCGGTATTTCAAATGCGATAGTTGCCAATATTTTGCCGGAATGTTGATTCATTTCCGTTTCGGCGAGAATTTTGGCATTAAGCATTCTTTTTGGTCCTATTTTTAGGGAAAGTCATGCCAAATTTTTTCTTGGTTCTAAAATATCCTTTTGCTCTACCCCGCAGGCGACCATGGTCCGCACGATGACCGAAGGCATCGTGAATAGGTTTTTGAGGTCCGCGGAGGCCGAGATGCTTCAAAAGAACGAGACAGAGATAAGATGTCCGTGTCGAAGATGCAAGCTGAAGAGCCTTATTGCGGACCCGGATTCCGGGCAGGTGCGGGACCACCTGCTCTTGCGTGGTTTCATGGATGGCTATCGGTGGCAAGGTGATGAAGATGACTACGAAGTCGTCCATGGGGGCCGGGCAAGAAATGAGGAAGGGCAGCAAGACAACCACCGCGGCTCGGGCGGGAGAGAAGACGAAGAATCCCCAGGAGATGATCACGACGGTGATGCTGTACACAGTCATTATGCAGAAGATGCAGGACATGATGATGAGGAAGATGCCGGAGCAGACGACGGGCATGATCATGAAGATGATGATGCCGGCGGAGCAGACGACGCTGGACCATCGATGGGCTGGGTGCAGGACCCTCATATTCAAGAGCTGCTTCTCAACCAGATGGATAACGCAACAGCCGCTGCCCGAGAGAAAGCCAAGATGGATCAACTTGAGTTAGACGCGGTTACTCCATTGTACGAAGGATGCAGGCCCGAGAATACCCGCCTGAAAGTAACGCTCATGGCTCTGGAGATGAAGGTAAAACAAAAAATGACTGACGCATGCTTCGACGAGAACAAGTGCCCGACCAGTTTGGAGGAGGCTAAGAAAATCGTGTGTCCTCTGGATTTACCGCACGTGAAATACTATGTGTGCATGAACAATTGCATCATTTATCGGGACGAGCACGCGGAGTCTACCATATGTCCGGTTTGCGGCGTCACTCGATACAAGAAGAGGAAGAAAGCTCCTCGAAAAGTGGTGTGGTACTTTCCGATCACTCCTCGTCTGCAGTGGTATTTCGCGGACCCTAAGGTAGCAAAGCTCCTGCGTTGGCACGCGGATAGGGAGGAGAAGAAGCGAGAAGATGACGCAAATGATCCGGAGATAGATAAAAAAGACAAGATGCTGAGTCACCCTAAGGATGCGAGCCAGTGGCAAGCGTTGAACTTCGAAGACCCAGAATTTGGGAAGGATCCAAGGAACATCATGCTGGGTGCGAGCACTGATGGAGTCAATCCGTTTGGCAGCCAGAGAAGCACACATAGCACCTGGCCTATGTTTGTGTGGATGTACAACCTTCCCCCCTGGTTGTGCATGAAGAGGAAGTACATTCACATGAGTATGCTAATTGAAGGGCCTAAACAACTAGGGAAGGACATCAATCTGTATCTGGGGCTGCTGAAAGAGGAGCTTGACACGCTGTGGAAAATGCCAGCCAATACGTGGGACGCCGCAGAGAAAGAATATTTCCTATGAGAGCCGCACTGCTCACGACGGTGCACGACTATCTCAGTTACGGATATCTCGCGGGGCAGGTAGTCCACGGATTTTCTGGATGCGTAAGGTGCATGGATGACACAACGTATCGCCAGCTAGATAGAGATCCCGGGTCTTCGAAAACCGTGTTCATGGGACATCGAAGGTGGCTTCGCGACGATGACCCGTGGAGGAAACGCAAGGATCTGTTCGATGGTGAAACCGAACCCCGAAAACGCCCGTGTACGAGGAGCGGCGAGGAAATAGACAAGCTATTGAAAAATTGGAAAGACTGCCCACTGCCGGGAAAGAAGCAAAAGGCGCCAGAGCTGGGAAAGAAGCGAAAGGCGCCAGAGCCGTTGCTGAAGGTATGGAAAATGAGGTCTGTTTTCTGGGACTTGCCGTACTGGAAGATCCACCGTGTGCCTCACAGCCTTGATGTCATGCATATCACGAAGAACGTGTGCGAGAGTCTGCTTGGTACCCTGCTCAACATGCCAGAGAGGACCAAAGATGGGCCGAAAGCAAGGGCAAACTTGAAATCAATGGGCATCAGGCAGGAGCTTCACGCTAATGATGATCATGATGATTATGATGATGATGATGATGATGATGATGAGGCGAAGCAGGACATAGTAAGTCGTCACAAAGGCAAAAAGGCCAAGAAGACCGGAAATGACTACCCTCCCGCGTGCTTCACTCTAAGTCAGGAGGAGATCGAGCAGTTTTTCACCTGCCTCCTAGGAGTAAAACTTCCTTACGGTTACGCGGCGAAGATAAGCAGATACCTAGACCCAGCGAAGCAGAAGTTCAGTGGGATGAAGTCTCACGACTGTCACGTGCTGATGACGCAGATACTTCCAGTTGCAATCCGTGGGATCATGGACGCGCACGTCCGTGAAACGCTATTTGGCCTATGCAACTTTTTCGACGTCATCTCTCGGAAGTCGATTGGCGTGAGGCAACTCAGAAGGCTACAGGAAGAGATCGTGGTGATACTATGCGAGCTTGAGATGTACTTCCCGCCCGCATTCTTCGACGTTATGGTGCATCTGCTGGTCCATATAGTGGAGGATGTCATCCAACTTGGGCCGACGTTCCTGCACAGCATGATGTCGTTCGAAAGGATGAATGGTGTCATCAAAGGATACGTTCGCAACATGTCACGTCCAGAGGGAAGTATAGCCAGGGGCTTTCTGACCGAAGAGTGCATCTCCTACTGCACGAATTATCTAGGCATTGAGAACCCCGTTGGTCTGCCCGTCAACAGGCACCTCGGCAGGCTCGCTGGATGGGGTCACCATGAGGGTCGCCGCGAAATGCATGTCGACTCAGAGGGTCGACTCACCGACATTGAAAGAGCAAACCTAGTCGCGCTACAACACATAGACGTGGTCGATCCTTGGGTGGTAGAGCACAAAACCTTTATTAAGAAGACGTACAATGACCGAGGCCAACAGAGGACGGACGGAGATATAATCAAAGAGCACAACTCATGTTTCACGCGTTGGTTCAAGTAGAAGCTTCTGTCATACCCTTTACATGAGGATTCTTCCGCGGAAGAACAACTCATATTCGCCTTGTCACAGGGCGCCGAGCACAACCTGATGACCTATGAGGCGTACGATATCAACGGCTACACATTCTACACCGAGGCCAAGGACATGAAGAGCCATGGTTATCAGAACTCCGGGGTAACAATGGAATCCTACACCGGTAATGACAAGGACAGATACTACGAAAGGATCGAGGAGATCTAGGAGCTGAGCTACGCTGGAGAGAAGGTCCCGATGTTCTGTGTCAGATGGGCGAAGAGCGTCCTAAAAGAAGACCGGTATTTCACCACCATGGTTATACCCGAAGCCAAATCCAAGACCGCGGGCGCAAACATCACCGCTAAAAATGAGCCATGGGTACTGGCTTCCCAAGTTGACCAATGCTTCTTCATTACCGACCCGTCAAAGCCCAGTCGTGTTGTCGTGAGGAGAGGCAAAAGGAAGATCATCGGAATGGATGGAGTAGCCAATGAGCAAGACTTCGACAAGTACGGCGACCCGAGGATCGAACATGACGACGATGATGAAGTAGCAGCATACACCACAAGAAGAAGCAGGACCACCCTACCTAAAGGACGTCCCTTCCACAGAAGAACTCCATTTGCGAAAAAGAAGGGCAAGAAGATTGTGCACAGATAGCTAGCTAAGATCGATTGTATTTAAATCGTAGCCTTCATTTCTCGATTGTATTTCATGGGCACTTTTTGAACTATCATGAATATTTTTAAATTTCATGGACACTCGATCTCGATCCCCTCCACCTCGATCGCTATCCCACCTCGCCAGATCCGGTCCCCCTCGCAGCCGAGCACCCCCCGGTCCACCGGCCGCCGCCGTCGACCCCCCGCACCCTCGATTCCCCTACTCAACCGCCGCCGCCGACCC
>NC_057813.1:762158430-762158940 GCF_018294505.1 Triticum aestivum | reverse complement strand
CTGTTATGATTTAAACAAGTTTGAACATATTTAAACTCAAATAAGTATCAAACATCATTTTAAATGCATAAAAAAATTGTGGAGCCTGGGAATCAAACCCAGGACCTCCAAGTGTGAGAACTGGCTGCTGACCAGTCGAGCTAGTAGAGGGAACTTGTTGTGGATCAGGTCAGGTGGAAGATAACCTATTGGCTCGTGCAGAAATAAAAAAAAAATACTAATGGCGCACCAGGGCGAGGGGCACCATTAGTATGTATGTACTTATGGCGCACCGAGGGGTGGTGCGCCATTAGTATTGTGCCGCCCCCATCCGTATCCCGGCCCAAACCTATCCCCTCTCTCTCCCTCGCCCTCGCCCTCGATCCCCTTCCCCTCTCCTCTCCCGACGCCGCTGCCCCGCCGCCTCGACGCCGCCCCGACGCCGCCTCGACGCCGCCCCATCGTCCTCGTCTCTGCCGCGACGCCCCGACGCCGCGACGCCGCCCTCTCCTCTCCCGACGCCGCCGCCCC
>NC_057813.1:762138315-762158000 GCF_018294505.1 Triticum aestivum | reverse complement strand
TCGCTGTTCAAATCTGTTCAAATGGCATGATTGATTGATGACATGAGTATGATAAATGCCAGCTTGATTGTATGTTTTCTGTTACTGCATGATGAAGTTTGACTAGGGTGGTAGATGACATGATGAGCAAATTAAATATTATCATTGAGTCACTGATAATCTGGTGTATTAGTTGGATGGATCCCTTGCAATGTAGTGTCTCTGTTTTCGGATTGATGTACGTAGGTGACAGATACATCAATAGCAGCAATGTAGGGAGATGTAGGTGAGAAGTAAGTATCATTTGCAGTGCATCACATTGACATGGGCTAAGAACATTAATCAGGATATGTAGTAGCTCATGTGCTTAATAACCTCTATCTTTAGAGGGTTAGTAGGGGTATATCATGAACATTTACCTATGCCAAGTTGGTTGATCAAAGTTATGATCTGACGAAAGCCAAGTAGTCACCCAGTAGGCACAACAAAGTTATCACACTGTCTGTAAGCTGGTACTTCCTGTTTCGGTGTTCTTTGCCTAAGATGATGTTGGTTGTTTACTGTAGTATGCATGTTACATGCTAGTTAGTCATTGCTAAGTGCTAACTCCTTATGAAACTGAAAATCTGATTCCTGAACCCTCATATGTTGATGTTGTCATTTTTTAGAGAAGATCTCTGTAGATGAGAAGGCCATGGATATATATTTGATTATGAATTCCATTGAAGATGATGCAAATTGGATGTGTGGGTGGATCAATTTTGTATTGAAACAGTACCCACGAAACCAGAAAGCAAAAGAGTAATGATGTGTTGTTTTCCACTGAAATTTATCACCCTGCTGTTCGGATTCATAAATTTTTCTTAAAAAAATTTTACTAAATTTTTTTTACTTGTGCAAAATTAATGGTTAAGATGCTAGATTTTTTCGCTGGTATTAGACTTGTGTTTTACTCATAAGTTCCAGCTAACTATCTGAAATAAAGGAAGATGGACCTAATTAGTCTGATGTAAATTTTCTACTGCACTGGAACATAATATTGCAAGGCTGCTTTGATTGATGTGTCTGGTCAAATATGTATATATGATTAAGGTCAGTGCTGTGTTTCTCAGGTTTTACACTGCAATGACCAATGTTCTTTCCTAGAAACAGATAACTGGATTTACTTGGGCAAGGTCGCTACAGCTTTATGCCTATTTCAGTGATTATTAACTTTATAAGAATGCAAATATATGATTTAAAACTTAGCATCTCTTGTTCTGCAAGATACTGCTGTCCAATAAATAGTAGTAGCGACAATCAGTTCTTGGTACAGTGTGTAGTCCTGCAGAATACTAAGGTGTGGTACAGGCGCACCTTAGTCGGGCTTAATTTTCAGATGCCCCGGGCTCCACAAGCTTTTATGAAAATGTATCATGTCACTGTCCGTGACTCTCTCTTTTTTGCATGTCGTGATGAAGGCCTTTTTTGCCTTGTCCACCCGAGAGGCCCTTGAGTTAGCTGGAATGTCGATTAACTTCCGTTCCAGCTAATTCGGGTACTCCATATGTCCTATTTTCAGCAAAGGTCATGCTGAAATTTTCCGTGAATTTTAGCATGACTTTGCTAAAAATAGGACATATGGGGTACTTGTGACTAATGCATGAGTCGGGGTACTTGTGACTAATGATGAAAGCTTAGGCTTTTAGGGTGCCTCGGCATCGAAAAACCCTCAATGATAAAAGCTTTAGCTTTTAGGATGCCTCGGTGTCGACAAACCCTAAATGATGAGACCATGATGTAGTTCCTTGACAATAACCAACTTTTTGACCAAACTTTGTTCCTATTTAGAGAGAAACATGGCCAACAACGATGAGACCGAGGGTTCGGGCGGCAAGGCATTCTGGGAGCTGTCCCAGGAGATGGAGGAACAACCTCACTTGTATGAGGACGCCGCCTTCCCCACCGATCCTGAGACCATTGATGGTACCGCCGAGGATGACCCCACTGATGCCACCACTGATGGTGCCGCCGAGGATGCCACCACTGATGATGGCGGCGCACGCACAGATGGCATCCAACAGAAGAGGCAACGGAAGGACCGGCGCCCGACCGTGCTCCGCACCCTCAAGGAGGAAGTTACTGAAGTGGACTCCGACAGGAATCCAACGGCGCCCGAACGAATAGTCAAGGGGTACTCGCTTCAGCTCGGGTGCATTCTCCGGAGCACCGTCTCGATCAACACCAAGAACCTGAGGCATCCTGACCGAGGGAATTTGTGCAACCTCCTCTTCACGAAGCTGCACGAACGATACACGTTCCCCGCTGAATTTGAAAACACAAGCCTCAAAGGGAATAAAGTGAACAATGCTGCCCTCACGAAGATGAGCAAGGCCCTGTCTACTTGGAAAAGCAATGTGAAGAGAATGATCGAGAAAGGTGAGAGTTATGAGAAGATCAAGGAGAAAAATCCTTCGATCACCGAAGATGACTACAACGACTTCAAGATCAATTGCTCGAGCACTGCAAACTCCCAATCAAGTCAGTGGGGGAAAGAAATGCGGGAGCTGAACTTAGGGGAACACACACTCACTCCTGGCGGTTACAAAGTGGCGGAGCCTATATGGGACAAGGAGGAGGCGGACCGTGCCGAGCAAGGCCTACCGCCCCTCTTCGATAAATACGGTGACAAGCAGACCAGGAACTTTGTCAGGGCCCGGTACAAGAAGGACCCGAAAACAAAGGAGCTTACCACGGATCCGAAGACCAGGGCGCTTGAGCTTGTTCTGGTAAGGAATACACCCCCGCGTAATTAGCTCCATATGGTTGCATTCTAATTAATGAAGCCAAATTTCTAAATGGTTCACATTCCTTCCGCAGGCGACTGAAAGCAGTAGCGCGGGGTCGACTAAGAGCAACCCTTGGGACACCACTCTAAATAGGGCGTTGAATGTAATGAAGAACAAGGATAAGCTCAGTAAGCCGACGTCAGCTGGTCGTGTGGCCAGCAAATGCTTGTCGACAAAATGGTCGTCATACTATAACAGTGGTGGGCGAAAGGAGAAAAAGACCAGCTCGGAAAGCCAGGCGCGCGAGGTTCAAGAACTCAAGGCACAGGTGGCGCGGATTCCGGAGATTGTCGAAGAGCAAGTGCAACAACAACTCGGAGCGACGTTCACCTTGATCGAGGGGTTGAGTGCGTGGATTGCGGGCGGCCAACAGGGGCCGCCCCCGATTCCTAGCTTCACTGCCAGCAACTCGCAGAATGCGATGGCGGGGCCATTGGTGTCTCCGGCGGAGGTGGCATTGGTGCCTCGGACGCCGGTATGGGAGCTTAATGCACCCGGGTGTACGCCGGCCGGCACCTCTGCAGCAAGCGGCCCCTCCGTCAACTGCACGCCCGCCGGTGGCGGTGCCTCGACATTAGCCGAGCTCGACGCCATCATCACGGTAACTAATTAAGGCTCTCTCGGCCGAGGACTTCATCTCCTTGCCTTTGACTGGGCATCCCTGACGCCCTACATGTTTTCGCAGGGCGCCGTCGACGTTCCGTGCACTCTCCTGCACTTCGTGAACAACGAGTTGGTCGATGTCGCCAAGGGCAAAATCGTTCAACCGGGCAACCCCTTGTTCCACGGTACCCAGATGCCACCCAACTTGTTTAGGGTTGAACTGGTTCGGGTGCTACCAGGCTGCGACGAGTTGTTACCTCCGAATCGACCCGTCGGGGTCGACGATGATGACGTGATGACCCTCAGCGCCTGCCTGAGCTGGCCCCTGCTTTGGCCGAAGAGCCAGATTCGTTTGGGGGCGGGGGACACCACCCCAAAGACAACACCGCCAGTCGTGCCGGCGCCAAGTCGGACCCATGGCAAGACCGCCGCAACGGTGCCGGACATCCCTATGCCACTGGATCCAAACATGCATATGGCACAGGATCAGAACAACGACGACGACGATACATTTGCCAACGTCGATCAGTACTTTGCCGATCATGGGTACGATGGCGACTTCATGGGGCCTCCTTCTCAAGAACCCAACCCAACAAAAGACGTGCGTGATCTAGCTGGTACCGCGGAGAAGCCAAGTTGCAACAGGCGTCGTCTGCCGTTCAGCTCTCAGGAGACGCCTCCAGCTGCCGACTTCACCGAGCCTCAGATAGGCGTGGTGCGAAATATTATCAGCCCCAACACACTCAAGAAGGCGGTCTGTGAGCAGAACTCGCTCCCATTACAGGAGACGAAGAAGGCACGCAAAAGAAAGACTAACAAGGGTGCGAGCCAGCCGGCACCAAGTACGATCCGTGCTCAGGACGGGCCACCTTCACCTAAGGATATCTCGAGGAGGGTGCATGTGGCGGGTAGGGCGATGCTACCGCCAAATATGCTCAATGCTGCAATCGGTGCTATGCGGAGTCTGCACGACAGTGTTCTTTCTTTGGAGAAGCGGCGTCTCGGAGAGAAGGATGTGGCATACCCGGTTTTCATGGCCAAGGTGCCAGAGGGCAAGGGCTTTGTGGATGGCGACATCGGGGGTAAGATCGTCCTGCGGTTTGATGACATCTTTGCTATCTTTAACCTTCATCCGCTGCATTACACCTTCGTTCGGCTATTTTCACTGAGTATGGAGATGCGGATCATTCGCCACAAGACCCCAGACATCGTGATAGTCGACCCCTTCTACATGCGTGCCAAGATCTTGGGCAGCGCTGGGGACCGGCAAGTCGCGAGTTCTTACGTCGAAGGCGTCATTCTGGCAAACCAAGATAAGGATAACTTCCCCGTGCCTTACTTTCCCGAGTAAGTCCTCCCCTCAACCGGCCCGTAACATATGAATTCTTAGATTTCGATCATTTTTCTTTTAACATTCCATGTTTTCTGCAGTGACACACATTGCACGCTCATCCTCCTAAGCCCCAAATATTCCATGGCCACGTATTTCGACCCGAACCGTCAGTCGAACGTAGACTACACAAATGTCAAGAAGGTTCTTGATGATGTTCTCCCCGGCTACGCCAAATCTGGAGGCACCTTCACCAGGCCTATTCGTAAGTATGGCAAGCACGTGTTCTCCCACAATACGACGTTCTGCTGCGTCAAGCAGCCGCCTGGCGGTCAGAAGGGTGCCTACTACGCCATCCATCACATGCGGGCGATCGTACGGGACCATCATCAACTTCTGCTACCGAGTAAACTCAAAGATTGGGCCGCGAGTGTGTCGGCAATCCAGGACGCGGACATCAGACAAGAATTCTTTCGCATCCAGTCGGAGTTTGCGGAAATCATCCATCAAGATGTCCTTCGTACCTCGGGGCAGTTCTACCTCAGAAATCAACCGTCCAACAGTGACATCGACACAATGCTACAAATGCAGGCTAACAACGCCCGTTATTTCATGACTCCCACGATAGACGGCGGCTTCATCCACGCTCCAGTCCCTTGAGTCGAGTCGAAAGCAGTGATGCTGTGTCTAGTTCTGAAACATGGATTGGCTCATGTTGTAATTAAACTTTAATGAACTTCTAGTATGTCTCTTTGGTTTCGAGAGTCGTGCAACTTAGATGTAATCGATGCTATTAATGTCTTGGTTTTCTCTTCCGATCGTTCTGTTGCATACTTATATATTGCTTATGTATTGTCTGTGAATTGGTACTAACGTTTCGTTTGGCTAGTGCATAGCGATGCCATGGTATGTCGTGTACAAGGGTAAGGTTCCCGGAGTCTACGACGACTGGGAGGAGTGTCGCAGACAGGTTCACCGATTCAGCGGTAACAGTTAAAAAGGGTACACCACTAGGGCAGAGGCCGAATCTAGATACGCCCGCTATCTAGCGGGAGAGGGGAGGGAGCGTTGGAGGAACCGGATGAAGACGAGTTTCGTCGTGATGATGCTCATCGTGATGACCGCAGCTCTCTTCTATGTGATGGTAGTTTAGATGATCGATATCGACTTGTAATGTGAAGACAAACTCGCTACTCGCGCTCTCGAGACTTGTAATATAAAGTTCTATCTTTGTTCGGTCTTTTCAATTCGGAGACTAATATGATGAATTGTATTCGGAGACTAATATGATGAATTGTATTCAGAGACTAATCTTCTATTGTATTCGATGAATCTGTTGTTCATGTGTGTTGTCTATATTTTGTCCAATTGTACATTTTGTAACCTGTGCGAAAAACAGAAAATTAAAAAATAAAAAAACCTAATATTCATACTAATGGCGCATCACATGACAGTGCGCCATTAGTATGCCAAAGGATACTAATGGCGCATCACTAAACAGTGCGCCATTAGTATGCCGAAGTTACTAATGGCGCATCTTGTTGTTGTGCGCCATTAGTATGCCAAAGCACCTGGGGGTATACATGGCCCCCTAGGAGGCATACTAATGGCGCACTGTTGTATATACTAATGGCGCATCTGAGGTGCGCCATTAGTATACCAGATACTAATGGCGCACCAGTGGTGCGCCATTAGTAAGATATACTAATGGCGTGGCACTAGTGGCGCACCACTAATGCGCCATTAATGGCCAAATTAGGTGCGCCATTAGTAGGCCTTTTCCTAGTAGTGAGGGGGCGCCCCACTTGCCTTAGGGGCACTCCACCCCCTTGGCCGTCGCCCCCCTAGGAGATCCCATCTCCTAGGGCCGGCGCCCCCCTGGGGTCCCTATATAAAGAGGGGGGGGGGTGGGAGGGCAGCCGCACCCAACACCTGGCGCCTCCCTCCCCTCCCTACTACACCTCTCCCTCTCGCAGAAGCTCGGCGAAGCTCTGCCGGAATCCTGCTGCATCAACCACCACGCCGTCGTGCTGCTGGATCTTCATCAACCTCTCCCTCCTCCTTGCTGGATCAAGGTGCGGGAGACGTCATCCGCTCCGTACGTGTGTTGAACACGGAGGTGCTGTCCGTTCGGCACTTGGTCATCGGTGATTTGGATCACGACGAGTACGACTACCTCAACCACGTTCTCTTGAACGCTTCCGCTCGCGATCTACGAAGGTATGTAGATGCATTATTATCACTCGTTGCTAGATGAACTCATAGATGGATCTTGGTGAAACCGTAGGAATTTTTTTTATTTTCTGCAACGTTCCCCAACAACACATTCACGCATTTCACATGTTTCTACATCTACGGGAACCTACGAAAGAGTTAACGTAAATTGCCTCTTTCTCTCCTCCCCTGATTTTCATGGTGGTGGGACCCTCCCTTCCCCCAATCTACAATCAACAGCTCACACGTTTCACATTACGTTAATTACGTAACCGGGATTACGTAGGTGTAGCATTACTTGTCCTAAAAAACCCAACTAAGCCAACCTCCCAGCATATCGCGCGGGAAAAGACCCGGCCCCGCCATTTTAGTTGGGATTACCGGATTACTAGTAGTAGTATCGATGTATCGCGCGAAGCAACAAAATTTTTTTTGATGGGGCGAAGCACCTAGTTTAAATGGAAAAAAGGCAGTACACTCACAACACTCCTGCCGTGGTCGCATTGCTCCCCACACACGTTCGGTCCTGCACACGGCTCACGCAAACGGAATGCGCTTCGGCTTGCCTCTTCACTGACACATGGGACTGCACTTGGAGAAACCGACCATGCATCAAACTCCCCCCGCCCACCGCGCGAAAATCGTCCCCCCCCACACAAAAATTCCCCCCAAATCGGATTCAACCACCCTTCGGCCAACTAGCCAATAATATTCCCCAAACCCCACTCCCCCCGTCCCCCTCCACTCCATTCGATCCACCAAAGCTGCCCTCCCCGCCGCGCCAATAGGTCGGCGCCGCGGTTCGTCGAGGGGACGCACAGCGATCCTCTCGCTCCCACAGTACGCTCTCGTAGACCGCCGTCCTCTAGCCGTGCCGCCACCTTTGGCTACGTTCTTGTGGAGGCACACGGCGGTCAGCGCTGCCACGCTGGAGACGTTCGTGTGGAGACGCACGGCGGTCAGCTTCTCCCAGGGTACGCGCATTCTAGACTGAGGCCCCATTCATGTCGGTGTAGCGCTGAATGTTAGCTGATAGACGCTGTTAATCTCACTGTTTGCTGAAGTAGTTTACTGTCAATATGCTCTGCTTAAAAAGCTTCCTTGGCATGTTCTACACTCAATCTGCTTAGCTGAGATGGCATGCCAAGGCCGATTAGTTGCTAAAATATCTTGCCATATATTTATTGTGACGTAGATTGCCATGGTCTAGTAGCCAATCTGTTAGGTGAAATAGCTCTACACCGTTTTATACTCAATCTTTGTTGCTGCGATGGCCTTCGATAGTTCGATGGCTGTGTGCTCAGCCTCATTGACTGCTGAAACAGCCTGCCATAATTTAGCACTCAAATCTGTTTGCTGAATTAGCTTTACATATATTTCATTACTTAGATCTGCTAGTCCAAATATCTTGCCATAGCTTTATACATCGACCTAGGTATTTTTCTTCTGGACTTCATAAAAAAGCATATATGTTTTTCATGTAATATCTAGTAGAAGAACTAATTTGTATGTCTAACAGATGGAAAGGACATGGATAACTTCTGCTCGAAGATTCTCCGCTGCATATGTCGAGGGGATTGAAAACTTCATGAACTTTATCACAGCCGAGTACGCTGGTCCGAAATCAGATGTGTTCTGCCCGTGTAGCAGTTGTATATGAATTCAGTTACGAGACCCCAGTCAACTGTGAAAAATCATCTACACTTGTATGGGATGTCGGTCACATATACTAGGTGGGTTCGTCATGGTGAAGCTGTGAACATCAATGTTATTGACTACGTGGAAGCAGCAGATCACCATCTTGATCTGCCTGATGCTCAGGTGGAAGAGGAGGAGGAGGTGGTGGTGGCGGAGCCAGTGAGTTTGCCCAACATTGAAACAATGCTACGAAATGCTCGTGCATTCCGTGAACTTCCACCTGCAAAAGAAAAACGGTGGGCCCGCATGTTGGAACAATGCAACGTGGCTGTCACCCCAGGAAATAAGTTGTCAGTATTCTCAGCTATGGTCACCTTTCTTCAGGTGAAGACATCTGTGCGGATGACCAACAAATCATTCGATGCGATGTTGGCTACTTTCCGCAAATCTTTCCCAGATGCGTCTGAGCTACCACACACCTACAGTAACATGAAGAATTTTCTTCGTGTAGTTGGAATTGGATATGATATGATCCATGTTTGTAAGAATAATTGTGTTCTGTTCCAGAAGGATTATGCCAACTTAAGTGAATGCCCGAAATGCAAATCATCAAGATGGAAAGATGGCGATGCTGTGAAGAGGATTCCTCATAATGTTATGAGACATTTTCCAATTACACCAAGATTTTAAAGGTTGTTTCATGATGTAGAAACAAGAGAGGATGTACTGTGGCATTCTACGAACCAGGAGTACAGGGATCAGAATGTAATGAGCCATCCATCTTAAGGTAGTGAGTGGAAAAGCTTCAATGATAAACACAAAAAGTTTGCTGCTGACCCGAGAAACTTTAGACTTGGCTTAGCTTCAGATGGATTTAACCCATTTGGCCACCAGAGCACCACATATAGCATGTGGCCAGTGCTTGTTATCCCTTACAACATGCCTCCAAATGTCTGCACCAAAGAATCAAACTACATGATGGCCTTGCTCATCCCAGGTCCAAAATGTCCTAGAAAGGATTTTGATTTGTTCATGGAGCCTCTTGTGGAGGAACTTCAACAGCTATGGAGGGGTGTTCTCACTCGAGTCCATCAATGTCAAGGCCGCGTACCAGACCAACGAGCCTTTTATTTTGGCAAATCAAGCAACACAGATATTTTTCTTGGAAGACACATTTGCACGTAGCGATGACTGGAGAGTATTGCAAAGGTTTGAGCAGAGGAATTCGTTTAATGAAGTTGCGCAACAAGAAGATGCTTACACTGCTCCTGATGTACAAGATAACACAGCTGTTCCTAATATCTTTGAGAACCATCACGTCAATGACGCCGGAGAAAAGATTGTCTCTCGTGCTGTGGACATACAAGAGTTGATCAAGAAGAAGCCAACGGTCGAGGACGTTGAGGATGAAAAAGAAGATGACACTGTGGGGAATTACGATTCAGACTGATACACATGGCGAAGATGTTGACGCTGCTGTTGCGGATGATGATTACATTGCTTTTGTCTTATTTTCTTGTTAGAAGACGTTTTTTATCTACTATGTGAAATTGTGTTTGCTATGACAACTGAAACCTGATGAACATGTTGTTTAGTATTTTGCTATGAGAACATCACTTGTTATGTATGCTGATTTGTGGTTGGTGATTGTATGACAACTAAAACATGATGACATTGTTGTTTAGTTGTACTCATATTTGGCTGTGAAACTTGAATTTGATGACATAGTTTGCAGTTGGATTGCAATTTGCTCAACGTCTTTGAATGAGAACAAAGCTGACCCGACATGGCCTCTGCTATTTATTTATTTATGAGCAAAAGGGGATACCCCCTGATTTCCGTTAATAGAAATCACTAGATGTTCACAACACTATGCCCAGCCTACTACACAGGTTTCATTCATTACTAGTTTCAGCAAAGTGCTCATGTCATAGCCACTAAATACATCACGAGTGTTACATACACTGCAAATAAAGAGACAATCATCCTACAGAGCACATCAATTTTGCCCATTATCTTCATAAGCTCTTTCATCTCCTCATTGCTGTCATGGCCGTTCAGCAGCTGTTGCTTGGCCATGAGCAGAGGAACTGCATCTTTAACCTTCTGCTCTGCATCTTCCTCTTCTTCCATACCTTCAGTTACTTGTCCAACACCCCAACCTGCTGGTATTGGGATTCCTCGGCTAACCAAATAATCAGCATAGTTGCATTCCCCCACATCAGCAACTTCCCAGAAATACAAATCACACGAAGCTTCCCTTTGCTGCACGAATCAAATCGGAAGATCATCAACCAAACTATTAAAAAAAATCAGCAACTAAAAGCAGCAGAACAACACTTAAACATATTATTACCCCATGATTCGGGAAATTGTAGAAGACTCGGCCAGGGTTGAGGATTGTGGTTGAGACGCGACAGATGACTCTGCGTGATTTGCAGTAGTGGCACCACACCAACGGCAGCGGGTTGCGATGAGCAATTGGCTGCGGTGCGCATGCCGGTGGGGGTGTGATGAGACCCACAGGCGATGGTACGGGTGGTAACTTGGCGCATATCTGGTTGTTGCCTGCTGAAGAGCAGGTGGACGAGCAGCCAGCGGACATGGTTGCTGCGGCCAGAGCTTCTGATGCTAGGCAGAGAAAGTAGAGAAGAGGAGAAGTGAATGTTGGATATGTCAGTTTCATTACTTGCAGAGTAGAATAGCACCATATATAGTCATAGTCTAGGTTTAGATTCGAACCAGCTACAGGAGCACGTCTCTCTCTTTTCTAAAACTCTGCAACGTCTCTTTACTGGTACACTAGCTTGTTCTGTACGCCTTCCCAAGTCTTTGATTTTCTTTCCCTTTTTTCTGCGAGGAAGGAAGGAGGAAAAAATTGAGAGTTCCTGGGACTCGAACCCAAGACCTCTCGATTGAAAACCAAGGGTGCTAGTCACTTATATAGCGAACGTTCCCTGTGAGGATGACAGCAGACGAATGCATTTTCCTCGCAGTTTTCTTCCTATATATAAAAAAGTATGCTACTTGGCGTTCGCTTAGTCAACAAACGATTGTGCCAACCTTGACCGTTGGATTGACATTCAACGTCTGTCGCATTTCTTTAGTCTCTTCTTCCTCTAGCCGCCGAAGCCAAACTATTGTCGGCGGGACCGCCTCCTCCCGCCTCCCACGGCTGGCTGTGATCTTCCCCGGCTCCTGTTCGTTCCCGTCCGAGGCCTCCCCATCGTCCTCCGCCTTGGTTCGCTCGTGTCAGGACCGGTTTTCCAATAAAATATTTATTGAAAAAACGACCATTTTATCAGACCAGTATAGGAAAATCTTCCTTACTGGTAGACAAATCCTTGATACAGAAATCTAGAAGTACTAAATATTATACAAGGTTGGGCTGAGGCTGCTCAACAATTTATTACAAGCACGTCGATATTATACATAAAGGTGGATATGACACGAAGGGTATGGTGGCATAACTACTGACTCGTAATAAAAGTGGTGGTGGATATGTCACAATGAAGTGGGTGACATGACTCCAAAATCTTACAGCTCATCAAGCGCCGGAGTGAGGCTCGATGATTTATTTTGGGTGGCGGAAGCGTATATAATACAAGTGACCAACTCCAGGATCCCACGGGACTGACTGGGACTCCTCTGGGCGTCGGACTCGCTATCGTACTCTTCATCCATAAGATCGCCTTCGTCAACATCTGGCCAAATCAACAAGCTAGGTGAGTACTTTGAATGTACTCGCAAGACAGTTTGGACATAAGATATAACAAATGCAAACATTATGCACATGAGCAGACTAGTAATGCGCACTCAGATAATAAATTTTGCACTTCATGTAACATAAAAAGGAAAGTCAAGCGGTAGTCCTCCCGAAATCCTCCTAAAATAGATGAGGACTGATCGGGTGTCTGAAGCGACGTCTTGAAAGGTAAAATAAATTAACATGCCGCAGTCGGGCGTCAGGGCGACACCACATAAAGGGCTTATATTGAAATGTGAATGACAGTACGTGCCATAGTCGGACGTCTAAGCGACATCTCGAAAAGGGCTTATAATGAAAGTAAATAACAAGGATGCCACTGTCGGACGTCTGAGCGACATCACATAAAGGGCTTATATCAAAAGTAAATAATGAGAATGCCACAGTCGGACGTCTGACGACATCACATAAAGGGCTTATATCAAAAGTAAATAACGAGAATGCCACAGTAGGACGTCTGAGCGACGTCACATAAAGGGCTTATATCAAAAGTAAATAACAAGAATGCCACAGTCGGAGGTCTAAGCGACATAACATAAAGGGCTTATATCAAAAGTAAATAACAAGAATGCCACACTCGGACGTCTGAGCGACATCACATAAAGGGTTATATTTCACCATTCAAATTCAAGTAGCTCATGAATTTGAATCATCCCAAGGAAATACTCAGTACATAATAATAAACTGGTTAGGGCCAGTTCTTTTCGCTCAATTGTGAAGAATTACTGCCCGGAGAAGCATAATTACAAAAGAACTCATCTCTGCCCCAGGAATTATCCACAATCATCTCACAATTGCAAGTGCAATCTAGGATGACCAATTTTTGGCAATTCTCGCAATTCTGGGCAATCCCTCAAAGTAAAACTGTTCGTTTTAAACAAGTACCCCTATTGGGCACTGAAATTACGACCAAAATGCCACTCCTCGAACCAAGAGACCCGAGCACAACTCCTTCCTCCTGTGCCCGCACACTCCTTTCGTCCCCAACCTCTGTTCTGCTAGGGTTGCCGCCGCCAGGCTGCTCCCCGCCGGCCGCCGCTGCTGCTCACCACGGAAGCAGGACCTCCTCAAGTCCTTCCCCGCCCGGCTGCACCTCCTCAAGTCCTTCCCCGCCCGGCTGCACCTCCTCGAGTCCTTCCCCGCCCGGCCCGAGCTCCAACATGAACCGCCTTGACCAGGCCGCCCTCCTACTCGAATCCTCCCCGGCCGGCCCTCCCTTCCCTCCGACCGGAAGCAGGCCACCAACCACCGCGCCCAGCTGCCCCTTCTCCTCTGCGACCAGCCACCACCGCGCCGGCTGCTGAGTTCCCCTCTATCTCCATCTATCTCTTCAATCTAGGGGCATTACAGACATTTCAACAGACAACTCATACAACAATCACAGGCTAAAATCACAGAAAAGAACTGGGCACACAATTCTATGGGCAGACAATTCTGTGGGCAGTTTCCAAAATCAAAATTCTCCAGAATTATGATGCGAAAAGAACTGGCCCTTAGTCCATCCACAGGAATAACATTCAGCCGGGTTTACCACTCATGTTTTTTCACCGGAGGTTGTCACTGAGACTGACACTAAGACTGACGCTGAGACGGACGTTGAGACTGACACTGATACTGACATTGATATGTTAATCACAGTCCTTGACCATGGACACGGTTACTCGAATGGTTTTGACTCTGCAGAGTTTGTACTCTTTACCCACAGCCATTGGATTTCCGTAGTCACAAAGGACTAGTTCCGTTTACGGTATTTTAGAAGAAACACATCTAACCAGTACACACCAATTCCACATTCCGCTGCCAGGAATCACCCTAGGCAACGTTCAAGAAAAACTCTAAGACGGGGCAGCCACAACCTCGAGTAGCATGGGATCAAATTTATATCGCGCGCTCTAAGGGGTGCCCCCCTCTTGGTCCCAACCGAAAACACCCATGCCCCCTGACCGGATGACGGGCTTTAATCCAGGGCCATGGAACCCTCAACGCGGCCCCTCTATTTGGTGTGTACATGGAAAGAGGTTTGCAACTGACTAGACCGCATTCTTTGCAGAAGACATGTGGCAGCACAAAAAAGAGGACGAATGGGAACATGACTTGATCCACGTTAATACTGGAGTTAAACGGTTGACATAAGACTGGCATGCTTCAACAATACCATCTTGCAACCTATCATGCCACCACATGATCAGGTTATCTCACCATCATATGAACACATCAAATTTCAAAGCTCACTTGTAGCTTGCCTTGCATGCAATATAACATTCACAAATGCTTATATAAACATGCCATGAGAAAACTACTCAAGCAAACATGCAAGACACTCATCATATCAAAGGTTCAAACATGCTTGCCTGGTTCGGAGTAGTCGGAGTCTAGCTCGGCGAAGTTTGCGGCTCCGTCACCTCCTTCGGTATCTATGTTAAAAAAAATGAGGTACTAACGTAAATACCGCGCGTGCATAAATATTGTTCCAATATTTTTCAAATAAATATGATAAAAAACTAGATAGAAAAATAAATATGACAGAAAAAGAATCAACTCAAAATTATCTTTTGTTTTAAAGTTATTAAGGTTTTAGTCCAGGGACTAATCTGTGATGAAACATAAATTTCCAGGGGCTAGTTTAGAAAAACATAAAACGCTTCGGTTAGGAATACGCCAACCCAAAAGGGAAACATACTTTGCCCGAAGGCGCTTTCAGAAAACGTTTCGACAAAAGAAAAAAGAGGAGAGGCTGACGAGGGGGTCCCACCCGTCAGGTTTAAAAATAAGAACAGAGTCCCGCCGGCGCCTGAGGCTCGCGGTGGTCGCCGGCGTTGATCCACGGCGAGGCAGGGAAAGTCGAGGGTACCTACGGACTCACGGAGCTCTCCCGCGTCTGTGGGTGGTGGAGTTGGTCGTCGGCGAGCACCACGTCGACGGCGGCCTCCTCTCAGGCGGACGGTGGTTCGGTCGAGGATGGATGTCACCGAGGAGGGCTGCAGACGCCAAATAGAAGCGCAGGTTAGACGAGTGGGTGTACCAGGAGGCTACTGACGCAGTTTGGGAGGCGGGGGTGCTCTCACCAGAGAGAATCTTGCCGGAGCCCGAAGCGGATCGGGGCGGCCGTAGTTGGGGAAGAAGGCCTCCTCGAGGTCCTTCTAGTGGTTGGTCATGGTCTGGTGAAGTGGAGAAGTGGTGCTGGGTCAAAGGCGAGCTCGGGACCTCCATTTATAGCCGGCCTGAGGCGATTGCCGAGAACGGGATTACTCCGGCGAGCGATTACAGCGAGGCAGTGGTCGGGCTGGAGGTTTAGGTGACTGGGCGTCTTCATATTTGTCCACTGGCTCCATTCAACAGCTAATCTTGGTACAACTTGGGTGATACTCCAGGCCTTCGACGGAACGGCCTCACGGGCATGTCGGCGGCAGAGAGCGTGCTCTGCACCTCCCAGGCCACGGCGACGGTTCTGCAGCATGCACGGGGAAGGGGACAGCCACGCGGCGGCTCCTGATGGTGTGGGCGGTGCTGGACGATGCCGTACCATGCTGAGCCTCTCCGGTGGCTGCAGCGAATGTTGCTGCCGCCGATCACGGGGGCGATGTACCCCTGCCAGCTCACCGCTGATGCTCGCATCCGTCCAGACGACCGTGCGGCGCGATGGATAAGAAGGGGGAGCAGTGAGCAAGGCGCCAACGCGTGCACTGGCGAGAGCGATGCCGGGGTTCTGAAGAAAACGACACTGCCACTGAAAACTGCACACTGAATTTTTCTGAATTTGACAGAATAGTGCACACCAGTTGTTCGACGAAATTATTTAGGCACATGGAAAATTTTTCTTGAGCTGATCCTTGGTGAGGTGATCTATTGATGCATCTGGAGACTGCCTGAATTATCTCAGATTTTTAGGAAAAGAAAAGGAACGAATTTCACCAAAAATGGCAAATCTGGTCCAAACTTGCAGCAAGCACATTATGAAAAATTTGAACTCTGGACTAGCAGATCTTGAAGGATCTTTGTCGAGGGTACTAAGGACTAGCCGTAGGAATTTATTTGGAACCAAAATTCAAGTGAAATCTAGTTGTTCCTTTATAAATCACTAAGGTCCCAATTAAATTACAGAAAAAGGGTT
Organism: Triticum aestivum; assembly: GCF_018294505.1. Lineage (NCBI taxonomy): Eukaryota > Viridiplantae > Streptophyta > Magnoliopsida > Poales > Poaceae > Triticum > Triticum aestivum. The sequence continues at coordinate 762,141,531 of NC_057813.1, read as the reverse complement.
GAGGATAAAATAAATAGAAATAAAATCTAAAAGAGGTTGAAACTTGCTGGAATTGGATGCTTGGCTTGACCCAAAGTAGGGAGGTGGGGTTTGGAAGAAAGTTTTCAATATAGGTCATGGCAAAAGAGAAATCTTTGAATGGGAAAGATTAAATCCATAATTTATAGGAATTATTTTTAATAAAAAGAATTGTAAAAACCTTCCAAAATTATTTGTGTTGAGCCAACACAAGATGAAAACCCTCAAGACCAAAAATCAAGGTTGGGAAGAACACATAAAATATTTGTCTTAAAAGAAATTTTTTGAGAAGGAGAGTCCTTAGAAAAAAATTTAAATAACCTCCTTCCAACTAATTAAAGAATTTGATAAAAACCAAATCAAAAATTTTGGATTGTTACAGCTCGCCGCGGCGCCGCCCTCCGGTGTTGTCAACATGGTCAACAACTGAGAGGAATAAGGAGATGACTGTACATGGTGAGGATGACAGTAGGGAGCCAGCAGCGTGCGCAGTAATTTTGTTTTTTCGGGACGGAGAAGGGTATCAACTGGGTTGTGCGGGACCCGTGGCCCATCTAGCCCAGGCTTTTATTTCATATCCTTAGCAGATGACCAGCCCAGTTTGTTTTTTTCCTTTCTGAAAATGGCTAGCCAGCTATTTTGTTTTCGAAGAATAACCAACGTAGGCCTACTTGCTTTTCTACGCCCTGCTGGGCCGGAAATCTTTCAAGATGAGGAGGGATGCATTTTACCCAGAAAATGGGCTATAAGTAATAAGAAATGGGCTATAAGTAATAAGAAATGGGCAATAAGTAATAATAAATGGGCTGTAAAATAAAAAAATTTACAACAAACAGGCAATTAGTTCCAGAATACTGTTTTCTTTGGGATTTTGATATTTTAAATTTCATTGTTTTTGTGTGGGTAAAATTTCACTGAATTTAAATTAAGGTATATTTAGATTTAAAATTAATTTCAATCTGGCTAGAAATTTCGGGCTGTATGATGTTTGGGATTGATTTGGAGGTTCGCTTGTGGGTCTACTAGGTTGACGTGTACTTTGGCTTTGTCAACTTAGTCCACAAAAGATTCTAGCAGCAGTGACCGTTGGATGTTAATCCAACGACCGTGCTGCTTCTTCAATATCTGATCTTGCTCCAGCCGCCCAATCCAGCTCTGGTGGGACTGCCTGCTCCCGCCTCTCGTGACCATCTGTGCTGCCACACAGGCCACACCGCCCCACCCTACTTCATTGCTGGCCAGGCCATTCCTCTACTCACTCACACGTACTGTTATTTTCCGGCGACGGCAGCTGGACCAGTAAACCCTCGTACTCCCCACCGCGTGGCAACCGTTGCCGAGTCTTCCCCGGCTCCGTGTCGTTCCCTTCCTAGGCATCTCCGTCGTCCACCCCCATGGTGCTCTCGGCGCGGCCTGGTCAACGTGGTCAACGAACGACATCCATCGGACGTGGACTGTACGTGGAGACGCTGACAGCTAGGTCCACGGCCGCACACAAGGAAATGCTTCCTTATTACGCGCAAAATAATGATTCCTCCACCTGACAGCTGGGACCCACCGGAAGGGCCTCTGTATTTCGTGAAAAAAACGTTCCCCTGGCTGACATGTCGGACCCACCAGCTATATCTTCGCACGCAAGGAAGTGCCTCCTTATTACGCACAAAAAATGAATATCCCCCTGCTAGCTGGGACCCACCATAGTGGGAGGATGACTTGTGGGCCAACTAAGTTGACGGGGATGGAGGACTTTGTCAACTTAGTCAACGGCCATAGTGCTTCTTCAACCTCTGGTCTTCTTGCTCCAGCCGCCCAAAGCAGCGCCGGTCGTGCCACATGCTCCTGCCTCCCGTGGCCGGCTGTGCTGCCGCGGAGGCCTCACCGCCCCCTACTATTCCCACCGCTGGCCAGGCCCTGCGGCGACGGCAGCCTCACACCGCAGCTGAACCAGTGAACCCTCGTACTCCTCTTCGCGCAGGCTTCCATTGCCGCGTCTTCCCCAGCTCCACGTCATCCCCTTCCTAGGCCTCGCCGTCGTCCACCGCCATGGTCCTCTCGGCGCGGCGTGGTCAACGTGGTCAAGGAACGACTTCCATCGGACATGGACTGTACGTGGAGAGGTTGACAGTTGTGTCCATGGCTGCAGCAAGGAACTGCCTCCTTATTACGTGGAAAATAATGATTCCTCCAACTGACAGCTGGGATCCACCGGACGTGCCATTGTGTTTCGCAAAAAAACATTTCCCCCTGACTGCTGGGACCCACCAGCTACATCTTCGCACGCAAGGAAGTGCGTTCGGGCAAAAAAAATGATTCGCCCCCCTGACTGCTGGGACCCACCAGCTACATCCTCGCACGCAAGGAAGTGCGTCCGGGCAAAAAAAATAACGATTCGCCCCCCTGACTGCTGGGACCCACCAGCTACATTTTCGCACGCAAGGAAGTGCCTGACAGTCGGGACCCACCTGGTCGAAGCGTACGTAGCGTTGTCATTCTGGTCGCGAACGTGTATGTACATACTGGTGGATGTAGAGGCGCGCACGTGTCGGAGTAGAGGCGCGTACGTGTCGTAGTAGAGTGCGCGCGTATGTGTACATACGGGCGGGGTCTCGAACGCCTACTCACGCATACATATGGCCAGGGCTCGTGTACATGGCTGGGTCGGAACGGAGAAACAGCGTCGTTGTCGTGCTCATGGGGAGCCAACCGACTGGGTCAGAACGGAATGCGTCATCGTGTTCATCGGGAGGGCTTGGACGGAACAGGCGATGGAAATGAGGCCTGGCGTACCGCAAAACGGAGGAAACGGCCTTGTGTTCGACCGGCCACGTTCGAAACGGGATCCTGTTCATCGGGAGGGGTCTGGCGTACTGCAAAATGGAGGAAATGGACCTCCTACGGTCGAAACGGGGGTGTTGTTGATCGGGATGGGTATGGCGTACCGCAAAACGGACGAAACGGACCTCCTACGGTCGAAACGGGGGTCCTGTTGATCGGGAGGGGTGTGGCGTACCGCAAAACGGACGAAACAGACTTGTGTTGGAGCGCTACGGTCGAAATGGGGGTCCTGTTCATCGGGAGCGGTGTGGCATACCGCAAAACAGACAAAACGAACTTGTGTTGGAGCGCTACGGTTGAAACGGGGGTCCTATTCATCGGTAGGGGTGTGGCGTACCACAAAACGGGACTCCACGGGATACT
>NC_057813.1:762133013-762138089 GCF_018294505.1 Triticum aestivum | reverse complement strand
GGCAACACTCACTGGTCATCCAGAGAGGCAGCATCAATCGACTTCAGTTACCAGCAATAGTGAAGGAATCGCTCGATCGGGTTCAGTTAACAGCCATCGATCGATCACTCGGGTTCAGTAACGCGTAGCCTGCAGTGCAATCGTGATAACCCACAAATGTAGGGGATCGCAACAGCTTTCGAGTCTAGAGTATTCAACCCAAATTTATTGATTCGAAACAAGGGGAGCCAAAGAATATTCTCGAGTATTAGCAACTGAGTTGTCAATTCAGCCACACCTGGATAACTTAATATCTGCAGCAAAGTATTTAGTAGCAAAGTAGTATGATAGTAGTGGTAACGGTAACAAAAGGGTAAGTAAATAAGCGTAAACCAGTAGATGGAAAGCTCGTAGGCATTGGATCGGTGATGGATAATTATGCCGGATGCGGTTCATCATGTAACAGTCATAACATAGGGTGACACAGAACTAGCTCCAATTCATCAATGTAATGTAGGCATGTATTCCGAATATAGTCATACGTGCTTACGGAAAAGAACATGCATGACATCTTTTGTCCTACCCTCCCGTGGCAGCAGGGTCCTAATGGAAACTAAGGGATATTAAGGCCTTCTTTTAATAGAGAACCGGAACAAAGCATTAGCACATAGTGAATACATGAACTCCTCAAACTATGGTCATCACCAAGAAGTATCCCGATTATTGTCACTTCAGGTTGTCGGATCATAACACATAATTGGTGACTATAGACTTGCAAGATATGATCAAGAACTCACATATATTCATGAAAACATAATAGGTTCAGATCTGAAATCATGGCACTCGGGCCCTAGTGACAAGCATTAAGCATGGCAAAGTCATAGCAACATCAATCTCAGAACATAATGGATACTAGGGATCAGACCCTAACAAAACTAACTCAATTACATGATAGATCTCATCCAGCCCATCACCGTCCAGCAAGCCTACGATGGAATTACTCACGCACGGCGGTGAGCATCATGAAGTTGGTGATGGAGGATGGTTGATGATGATGATGGCGACAAATCCCCCTCTCCGGAGCACCGAACGGACTCCAGATCAGCCCTCCCGAGAGGTTTTAGGGCTTGGCAGTGGCTCCGTATCGCAAAACGCGATGATTTCTTCTCCCTGATTTTCTCCTCTCCGAAAGCAAATATATAGAGTTGGAGATGGTGTCGGAGGGTCTCCAGAGGCCCACGAGGTAGGGGGCGCCCCCTGGAGGGGGGGGCGCCCCCCCACCCTCGTGGACAGGGTGTGGTCCCCCTGGTCTTCATCTTTGGCAAGGATTTTTTATTATTTTTTCTACGATGTTCCGTGGAGTTTCAGTCATTCTGAGAACTTTTGTTTTCTGCACATAAAACAACATCATGGCAATTCTGCTGAAAACAGCATCAGTCCGGGTTAGTTCCATTCAAATCATACAAGTTAGAGTCCAAAACATGGGCAAAAGTGTTTGGAAAAATAGATACGATGGAGACGTATCAACTCCCCCAAGCTTAAACCATTGCTTGTCCTCAAGCAATTCAGTTGACAAACTGAAAGAGAAAAAGAAAAACTTTTACAAACTCTGTTTGCTCTTGTTGTTGTAAATATGTCAAGCCAGCATTCAAGTTTTCAGCAAAGATTATAACTAACAACATTTGCAATAATTCTCAGGTCTCATACTTACTCATATCAATGGCATAATTAACTAGCGAGCCATAATTATAAATCTCGGATGACAACACTTTCTCAAAACAATCACAATATGATATAACAAGATGGTATCTCGGTAGCCCTTTTCGAGACCGCAAAACATAAATGCAAAGCACCTTTAAAGATCAAGGACTGGCTAGACATTGTAATTCATGGCAAAAGAGATCCAATCATAGTCATACCCGATATAAATTAATAGTAATGAATGCAAATGACAGCTGCGCTCTCCAGCTAGTGCTTTTTAATAAGAGGGTGATGACTCAACATAAAAGTAAATAGATAGGCCCTTCGCAGAGGGAAGCAGAGATTTGTAGAGGTGCTAGAGCTCGGTTTTGAAATAGAGATAAATAATATTTTGAGCGGTATACTTTCATTGTCAACATAACAACTAAGAGGTGGCGATATCTTCCATGGCACACACATTATAGGCGGTTCCCAAACAGAATGGTAAAGTTTATACTCCCCCTCCACCAACAAGCATCAATCCACGGCTTGCTCGAAACATCGAGTGCCTCCAACATACATCAGGTCCCAGGGGGAGTTTTGTTTGCAATTAATTTTGATTTAGTTTGCATAAAGCATAGGACTGGGCATCCCGGTGACCAGCCATGTTCTCGTGAGTGAGGAGCTGAGTCCACTCCTATTGAGAATAACCCGCCTAACATGGAAGATAAGGGCAGCCCTAGTTGATACATGAGCTATTCGAGCATACAAAACAGAATGTTTATTTGAAGGTTTAGAGTTTGGCACATACAAATTTACTTGGAACGGCAGGTAGATACCACATATAGGAAGGTATAGTGGACTCATATGGAATAACTTTGGGGTTTAAGGGATTGGATGCACAAGCAGTATTCCCGCTTAGTACAAGTGAAGGCTAGCAAAAGACTGGGAAGCGACCAACTAGAGAGCGACAACAGTCATGAACATGCACTAAAATTAATAAACATTGGATGCAAGCATGAGTAGGATATAATCCACCATGAACATAAATATCGTAAAGGCTATGTTGATTTGTTTCAAATACATGTGTGAACATGTGCCAAGTCAAGTCACTTAAATCATTCAAAGGAGGATACGACCCCATCATACCACATCACAACCATTTTAATAGCATGTTGGCACGCAAGGTAAACCATTATAACTCATAGCTAATCAAGCATGGCATAAGCAACTATGATCTCTAATTGTCATTGTAAACATGTTTATTCATAATAGGATGAATCAAGAACGATGAACTCATCATATTTACATAAACAAAAGAGGTCGAGTTCATACCAGCTTTTCGCATCTCAGTTAGTCCATCATATATCATCATAATTGCCTTTCACTTGCACGACCGAACGATGTGAATAATAATAAGAGTGCACGTGCATTGGACCAAGCTGGAATCTGCGAGCATTCAATAAGCAGGAGAAGACAAGGCAATATGGTCTCTTGGTTAAATCAACAATAAAGCATATAAGAGCCACTTCAACAATTTAATCATAGTCTTCTCCTATCGACCCCCAAAGAAAAGAAAAGAGATAAAACTATTTACACGGGAAAGTTCCCAACAAGCAAAAGAAGAACGGGAAATATTTTTGGGTTTTCTTTTTAATTATTACTACTCCAGTAGGAAAAGTAAACTAACTAGAAGCTACTACTAATTTTTTTGTTTTACTTAAAGTTTAACAACCACACAAGAAGAAAGCAGGAAAAAGAAAATAAACTAGCATGGATATTACAGTGAAAGAGTATGAGCATCGACATCTAGCAATGAGTGTGCGTGTACATAAATGTAATGTCGGTGGGAAATACGTACTCCCCCAAGCTTAGGCTTTTGTCTAAGTTGGTTCATTGCCAGGGATGGCCTGGCTGATACCCGTAGGTGTAGCTGGGGTTGTACTGCGATGAAGAGGACTCTGACTGCCACTGGCTGGCAACCGCCTCCAGATCCCAAGAATAAACTGACTGGCATGGAGGGTCGTATTGTGGTTCCGGCTCCGGGGCTGGTGCAGGATTCTGATAGGCTTGAACGGCCACGGAACGAGGTGAGGACGTGCAAACAAGTTAAACAAAGAAGGAGCAGGCAAAGTAATAGTCTCAGGGTGATGTTTATCAAAGTACGATTTATATTTAAGCTCCCCTTCATGACTCTTAACAATAAAATCATGTGCTAGCATACTCTTATAATCTATATAAGCACTAGGCAGCAATTTTTCTTCTTTCTCAAAATGCCTAATAGGTATGTTAAAGTATTCAGCTAGGCGTGAAGCATAAATGCCTCCAAAGATGGGGCCCTTAGTATGGTTCAGACTTAACCGTCTAGCAACAATTCCACCCATACTAATAGATTTATTGCGGTATAAACCATGGAACAAAATGATAATATCAGGAACACTAATGTTTCCACAGTTTCAACGACCAATCAAGCAACGACTAGCAAATAAGGCAAAGTAGCGTAAAACAGGAAAATGTATGCTAGTGATTCTTGCATCAGAAACCTTCCTGGTTTCACCCACAGTGATAGTGTTAATAAATGCATCCACTTCATTACGGTGTGGTTCATCTAAGGTACCCTCAGAGCGTATTTTGCAAACCTCGCAAAATTCAGCTAATGGCATTGTAACGCCCCGGATTCGACGCGCCAGGTGTCTTCTAGTTATTCGTCATTGTTTCCTTGTCATTTGCTTGTGTGTTGCTTTTTGCCATGTCATCATGTGCATCTCATTTTGCATACGTGTTTGCCTCATGCATCTGAGCATTTTCCCCGTTGTCCGTTTTGCAATCCGGCACTCCTATGTTCGCTGGCGTCCCCTTTTTGTCTCTTGTTGTGAGCGGGTGTTAAACAGTCTCGGAATGGACCGAGGTTTGTCAAGCGGCCTTGGTATAGCACCGGTAGACCGCCCGTCAAATTTCGTTCCATTTGGAGGTCGTTTGATGCCCCAGCGGTTAACCGCGTTAACCGAAAGCCCTCTCTCTTTGCAACCCAACACCCCTCCAAATCAGCCCACTAACCCAGCAAAACCCCCTCCATGCTCTCGGTCATTCGATCACAATCGTGTGGGTGAAAACCGCTCCTCATATGGAGTCTCCTAGCTCCCTCTACCTATAAATATGTGCCCCTCCCCTAAATTCTCTGTCTAAACCCTAACCTTCTTCCCTCCGCGCCGCCGGACACCTCTCCCCACCGGTCGGACATGTTCGCCCTGCCGCCCTCAGCCAATCGCCTCCCACCACGTCGCCCCATAGCTCCCCGCGCCCGTGCACCGTGTCGTCCTCGCCGGACCCCGCCTCCGCCGGCCTCAGCCTCCACGCCGTCCGCCGCCGGCCGCCGCCTCCCCGGCAACCCTCGCCGCCCCACCGCCCTTCGCCACC
>NC_057813.1:762087750-762132603 GCF_018294505.1 Triticum aestivum | reverse complement strand
ACCCGTGGCCACCGCCCCGAGCGCCGTCCGCCGCCGGCGCCTTGGCCGGACGCCGCCGCTCGAGCTTCGGCCACCTCCCGCCGGGTCCGCCGCCCTCTGCCGCCGGTGCCTCGACGTCCGTGCCCGCGCCTCGCCGTCCCGCTCCTCCCCGTCGACCCTGCCGCTGTAGCTCGCCGCCCGGCCTCCTCGCCGGCAGAGCTCGCTGCCCCGTGCCTCCGCGGCCCCGGATCTGCCTCCTCCGCCTCTTCCCCGCCATCTTCGGCCACCTCCCCGGCCAACTCCGGTGAGGTCCCCCGGATCTGGATGAGATCCACCACCACCACCAACCAAACGCCCCTGCCGTCCCGGATCTGCTCATCCCCGAACCGCCCCATCCAACTTTCCCCGAGGTCCATTTTTCTTCCAAGTCCCTAATTTCTTACATTCTGGTGCTATGTTATCCATGCTATAACTTCATGTGTACTGCTCCAATTCATGCATATTATACACCGAGATGTTCATCACGAGGTGCTCTTCATTTCATTCCATTATTCTATGCTTGTTTGAGTCCATCTTGATGCCCTAACCATTGTTGCAAGAGTGCTATATGATGTTAACTGCTGTCTGTCATCAGTACTAGATGATTTTTCATTTTTGTCGCATTTGATGTGCGCATCCTATGAGCATGAGCTCTACATGTGTTTTGAACTACATCATGCCATATTTACAAAGGTGCATGTCTTGTATTTTTGTGATCTACGTGGTGACTAGCACAAGCATGCAAAGTAGCCTCCATGATGTTGCTGATTTCTATGACTTGGTAATTTCTGCTAAGTCTGTAGCTGTTATGTTGTGATGCCATGTAAACCTGCTGCTACAAGTCATTATATGCATAATATGGAGATGTTCACTAAGGATGTTTTGTAACACATGATGTGCTCTATCAATCCATGCCATTTGTTGCATTTATAGCCTGCTGTAGCTTGTTGCAATCTTGCTCCAAATTTGCTAAATAATGTTGCTGTCAGCCTGTTAACATTTTTTTCATTTTTGCCATGTGTTTTGCTAGTGATCCACGCACCCTATGACTATGCTATTACCATGCTTAGCTTCATATTTATGCCATCTTGCTGTTGGTTACCTTGCCATACCATCTATTTCTCTGTGGGAGTGATTCAAGCTCACCAACATGTCTAGTTATTGTTGATCCTGTCATATTTATGCATCCATCTATTTCTTCTAAGTATGGAACTGTTAACGAAACTTGCTATGTTTACATGGGTGCCACCTTATCTTTGTGCCTTTTTGGCTCATGGTCAGTAAGGGAATTTTATTCTATGCAATTAGTAGATTCATGCCATGCCTTTGGGTGCCATGATAAGTTCCTGTAACATGTGGTTTTATAGCTCCAAACATTGCAACCTGATGTTATTTCTGCCGTGTCCTTTTGAGCTTGTTCTATTGGTTTCTGGAGATAGCTCAGTGTTCATGTTTTGTAATGTTTTACCTGTACATCATGTCCATGCCTTTCGTTTTCATATTGTGGTGCCGTAGCATGTTGTTTTGGTGCTTGCAATATGCCTAGTTGCTGTTTTGGACAGCTTGTCCTTTATACTTGTATGGTGTGTATGTGTTGAACCGTTGCTCCGTTTTGAGTGTGCTCTATATGAAACTTGCTTGATTTTGCATGTAGTTTCATATTATCATGTTGCTTACTTGTTTTGAGGTATTTGCTTGATGTTTGTATGCATTTTGCATCAATGCCATGCTTAACTTGTTTTGCTCATATCTTCTAGGCCGTAGCTCCGAATCTAATGAACTTTATATGTAACTTGACTAGAATTTCGTGTAGATCATCTTGGTGCATCTTAACTTGCTGTATAACAACTTGAACATAAAGTTTATTCAGTTCTGTACCAATTTCGAAATTTGCATGTGAGGACTTACCGGAATTGTTATATGGTGATTCCGGCCTCATTTAAACTTGCTTTGATCTGTTGCTCTTGTATGCATCATCTTTTGCCATGAGTAGTTTCATGTAGCCTTGTCATGCATCATACTTGGTTGAGCATCATGTCTTGTTCATGTGTGGTGTGTTTACCATGTTGTGTGCTTCTTCTCGATAGTTCCCGTTTTGTTGCGATCGTGAGGATTCTTTCGTCTACGCTTGGTTCGTCTTCATGGCTTCATCTTCTTCATGGACTCGTTCTTCTTCCTTGCGGTATTTCAGGCAAGATGACCACCACCTTGGATCTCACTACTATCATTGCTATGCTAGTTGCTTCGTTCTATCACTTTGCTGCGTTACCTACCACTTGCTTATCAAGCCTCCCAAATTGCCATGAACCCCTAACCTTTGTCACCCTTCCTAGAAAACCGTTGTTTGGCTATGTTACCTCTTTTGCTCAGCCCCTCTTATAGCATTGCTAGTTGCAGGTGAAGATGAAGATTGCTCCATGTCGGATTATGTTTATGTTGGGATATCACAATATCTCTTATATTATTAATGCATCTATATACTTGGTAAAGGGTGGAAGGCTCGGCCTTATGCCTGGTGCTTTGTTCCACTCTTGCCTCCCTAGTTTCCGTCATACAGGTGTTATGTTCCCTGATTTTGCGTTCCTTACACGGTTGGGTGATTTATGGGACCCCCTTGACAGTTCGCTTTGAATAAAACTCCTCCAGCAAGGCCCAACCTTAGTTTTACCATTTGCCTCACCACCACCTACTTTTCCCTTGGGATTCGCTCTCTCGAAGGTCATCTTTATTTTAGCCCCCCCGGGCCAGTGCTTCTCTAAGTGCTGGCCTGAACTGAGCTGCCTGCGGGGCCCCCTCGGGGAAACTCGAGGTCTGTTTTACACGTAGCTAGTCTCATCCGGTGTTGCCCTGAGAACGAGATATGTGCAGCTCCTATCGGGATTGTCGGCACATCAGGCGGTGTTGGGGACATAACTATTTGTGTAAGCCGCCCAGGAGGGGCCGGGTTACAAAAAAAATTTACCAGAGAGAAGCCCAAGACCAAAGGTGAAGATGGCGGTTCATAGAGGGCTTAAGGCCCGCAGGCGACTTAAGGCCCGTTGTAATAAACTGCCATAGTAATATGACTTGTATCACAAGGTAGATTTAACTAGTCACCGAGCCGGACACTGTTTATAAGCCGGCCAGGACTCTGTAAGCCGCAGGGCGTCAGCCCGTGTATATAAGGGGACGACCTGGTGGCGGCTTAGGGCAAGAAACAACTCATCGAGAACAGGGCATAGCGTATTTCGCTCCCTGGTCATCGAAACATCAATACCAACCCAACTAGACGTAGGCCTTACCTTCATCGTAAGGGGCCGAACTAGTATAAACCCTCTCGTGTCCCTTGTCCCGATTAACCCCTTCAAGCTTCCTAGTTGCGATGGCTCTACAACTAAGTCCTTTCACGAGGACATCTGACGTGACAATTCCACGATAGTTGGCGCCCACCGTGGGGCCAGCGCACGGTGGATTTGAGTTCTTGAAGGGCAACTTCGAAGGGCTCAAGGGATACGTAGTGGGCCGGATGACCAAGAGTCGTCGCGGCAAGATCTACATCGACGATGAAGGCTGGGCCCCCAACGCCGGCTCAATTGAGTACGGGTACCGGGTCCCCTTTCGGAGGGATCCACGTCTTCATCGGCCGGATTGGTGAGCTGGGGCCTGAGCCGGACAACTGCACCGACCTCGTCGAGACGGCTCAGCGTGCGAAACCCGCCCGAGCTCAACCCGGCATGAATCGTGTCTTTGTGGGCTGCATCCATGGAGGAGAGCTTTCTGAAGGACCTGAAGATGGTGCTGAGACGGCCGTCCACTCTGACGATGATTCGTCCGCCGGTTCAACAGATTCGCTGTATCAGGTTCAGGATGGTGTGCTCGGGGGCTGTTCCGATAGCTTCAGTATTCCAGACCCCTGTGAGTCGCCGAATTGGGCAGGAGTCTTCATGGCTGGGACTCAACCCGGCCAAAACTCTACAGCCGCTACTGCAATTACGCATGGGATAGGAGCGGCCGGGGCAGGAGGCCCTGTGCGCCCGCCGGCTCAAGTGTTGATAGATCTCATGGATAAACTTACAGCCCTGTTAACCGCCACGGTTATCCCTGCGAATAAAGATGAGCATGACACGGAGGTGGCACGGGTGCATGAGGAGATAGCTCAGGCCAAGGAGGCCTTGGCAGCTGAGGATACTAGACTAGCTACAGAGCGGGCGGCTCTCGACGCCCGGGCACAGCAGTTGCAGTCAGAAGCTTACCAGCTCACGATGAGCTTAAACGCATCCAATGAGGTAATGAGGAGAAGGCACCAGAAAATGAAGTCCCGTTTGCCTCCGAATTATGACCCTCGGGTTCTGTTTGCTATACCCGGAGCCGGCCCAAGTAACCCGCCCGATGCAAATCAGTTTATGACAACCGGCACGGGGGAACCGGCTCAGCCTCGGGAGATGGTACCTCCTCATGGAAACATGGCGCCGCCGCGTTATGTGCCGATACTGCCAAGTCACTTTTCCAACCCCATGGAGAACTTAATCGCAGCATCAGCGCGTCTGGCGGCTCTCCCAGTGGACGGTGATGATCCAACAGCGGTGGAAACCCGGAGAATCAGGGAGCTTGTCCAGACAGCCCTGGCTCAGCAAGAGACCTATTCTTATAGCCGGGATAGGATTCATTCAACTCCTCCGCCTTGGTTAGCACCGCCTCGTCAGAACCGGAGCCCGAGTTACAGCAGGCACATGGAATCTGAAGCTTTGTCAAGCAACGCCCAACGCCGTGACCAACATGGTGGCTATAACCCGGTGCAAGACCGAGTACGTCAGGAGAATGAGCGGGCGGCTCAGCTGCCGGCTCAACAGGCGGCACATCAGAATATTCCAGAGTATCGAACGACTTCCGCTGAGATGGGAATAGCCACCAGAACCGGTGGTGTTCCTTGTTTGATACCGGCTTTGCGCAACGTGCACCTGCCCAAGGACTTTAAGGGACCTCGAAAGGTGCCGAATTACACGGCCGACTTACAACCTGGAGCATGGATTGAGAGTTATGAGATGGCCATGGAGCTGCTGGAAGTCAGTGACGCGGCAATGGCTAAATACTTCACCATGATGTTAGATGGAACGGCCCGGTCTTGGTTAAAAAGTTTACCACCCAATTCCATTGGTTCGTGGGAGGAGTTAAAAGCCCGTTTCATCCAGAACTTCAAGGACACCTGTAAGCAATCTATGTCAATCGTGGATTTGACGAATTGTAAGCAGGGGGAGGGTGAATCCACCACCCATTGGGTACGCCGGGTCAAGGAGATAATTCATTCATCTGATAAGATGCATGCCGGCTCTGCAGTCCTCATGTTGGAGAAAAATTGCAGCTTTGAGCCGCTGAGGCAAAAACTGGGGCGCCTTATGCGTGACTGCAGGGATATGGGTACGCTGATGGCGGCTTTAGTCAAATATGCCGATTCTGATAGTACCAGGGATCCCGCATCTCGCGATGAGAAGACAGTGAAGGGAAAAAGGAAGGGCAATGGAAAGGGTCAACAGCCCAACCCTGTGAATCAAAGCGGCAATAAGCGTAAGGCGGATGGCAACCCGGAGCTTGTAGGCAACGCTAATACGCAGGGTAACAATCCGAGACGTAAGGGTAAGTGGCCTCGATCCGGTGGGTCAGGCCCATCTCTTGAGCAGCTACTCAATGAGCCCTGTCCGAAACACGGCACCCGGGAGCACCCCACAACACACCTGTGCAAAGATTGCGCGATCATGAAAGCGTTTAAGAATTCCAATACCTTTGATGGTAGTCATGGATCTGGCCGCGGTTCAGGAGCTGGCGGCTTTCATGGCCCGGGCGGCGGTTCAAATTCCGGTTTTCAAGGACAGCCAGATTGGACAACAGCAGCAGCAGTCGAGTTATCAAAGCCATCCGAAACAGTTGAGTGGTGGGCAGTACCATGTGTTTACCACTAGCTTATGCAAACGTGACCAGAAGGTTCATAAGAGGGCTGTAAATTCGGTTGAGCTGGCAGTTCCTCGTTATTTGAGATGGTCAGAGCAACCCATCATTTGGAGCAGAGAGGATCACCCTCCATGAGTTGATAATCCGGGTCAGTTAGCCTTGGTGGTAGCACCTTAGGTCGGTGGATATAAATTCACTAAGGTACTCATGGACGGAGGTAGCAACATCAATATCCTCAATTATGAGACTTTCCAATGCATGGGGTTGACTGAGAAGAATCTGAGAACATCCAATACTGTTTTCCATGGGGTGGTTCCAGGCAAGTCGGCTTACCCAGTTGGCAAGATTGAATTGGAGGTGGCCTTTGGAGATGAGTATGATTCAAGGGCTGAGAAATTGACATTTGAAGTGGTCAAAATCAGGAGTCCATATCACGCTTTGTTTGGGCGACCGGCTTATGCTAAGTTCATGGAACGGCCGTGTTATGTTTACTTATAGCTCAAGATGCCGGGTTACAAGGGCACCATCATTGTGCATGGGAGTCGCAAGGTGGCCTTGGAATGTGAAGAAGGCGACGTGGCTTACGCTGAGACTGCCTATGCTGCAGAGGAGCTCGAATTTTATCAAGACAATGTTGACCCGGCGGATATGACCTCCATCAAGAAACCAACTACCGAGCATGACCCGGCGTTGAAGTTTAAATCCGCCGCAGAGACAAAGCTTGTTGACTTTACCCCAGGAGACGCCTCTAAGCAGTTCAGTATCAGTGCCAATTTGGATCCTAAATAGGAAAGCGCGCTCATCGAGTTCATCCATGAGAATCGGGACATCTTTGCATGGAAACCTTCTGACATGCCGGGTGTACCGAGGGAACTCGCTGAGCACACTCTCAATATTGATCCAAAGTATAAGCCGGTCAGGCAGTTTCTCCGACGGTTCAACGAAGAGAGACGGAAAGCTATTGGGGAAGAGGTCGCCCGGCTCTTGGCGGCTGGGTTTATTGTTGAAGTTTTTCACCCGGAGTGGTTGGCTAACCCGGTGTTAGTGCTCAAGAAGAACGGCACTTGGTGGATGTGTGTGGATTACACGGACTTAAACAAGGCTTGTCCGGCTGATCCCTTTGCTCTCCCCCTTATTGATCAAATCATTGATGCTACGGCGCGTTGTGAACGTTTGAGCTTTTTGGATGCTTACTCTGGTTATCATCAGATCAAGATGGCAGTTAAGGACTAGGAGAAGACAGCTTTCATCACTCCGTTTGGCGCCTTCTGTTATGTATCTATGCCGTTTGGACTCAAGAGCGCCCAGGCGACTTATCAACAATGTGTACAGAACTGTCTGCATGATCAAATTGGGCGTAATGTTCATGCTTATGTGGATGACATCATGGTGAAATCCAGAGAAAAGGAAACCTTGATATCTGACTTGAGAGAGACCTTTTACAATCTCCGGGTTTACAAGATGATGCTTAACCCGGCCAAGTGTGTGTTTGGTGTACCTGCGGGCAAGATTTTGGGTTTTCTGGTGTCAAACAGAGGCATTGAAGCTAAACCGGAGAAGATCACGGTGATTACCTCTCTGGCTAAGCCGGCGTGTATCAATGATGTTCAGTGCCTGGCGGGTCATGTTGCCGCTTTAAGCCGGTTCATAAGCCGGTTAGGGGAAAAGGCATTACGGCTATATCAGATGATGTAGAAAACAAACACCTTCGTCTGGAGTGATGCTGCCGATGCTACCTTTGAAGACTTGAAGAGGCAATTGTCTGAACCACCGGTTCTTTCGGCTCCCATTGACAGAGAGCCGTTGCTGTTGTACGTGGCGGCTAATTCACGAGCGGTCAGTGTTGCCATCGTGGTGGAACATAAGGAAGCTGGCAAGGAGCATCCGGTTCAATGACCGATTTATTATATCAGTGAGGTGCTCATTGAGTCTAAGCAGAGGTATCCACATTGGCAAAAACTTGTTTATGGTGTGTTCATGGCAAACCGGAAGCTGAAGCAGTACTTCCAAAGTCATCCGATAACGGTGGTAAGTTCAGCCCCTCTGGGAGACATCATTCAGAACAGGGAGGCCACAGGACGGATCGCTAAGTGGGCTATCGAGCTTGGGCCTTATAGTCTCAAGTATATGCCCCGTACAGCTATCAAGTCTCAAGCCTTGGTGGACTTTATCAACGATTGGACGGAGTTGCAGGCACCTGAGGAGAAACCAGATAACACGTATTGGACTATTCACTTCGATGGGTCCAGGCAGTTGGAAGGCTCGGGGGCTGGAGTGGTTTTAACTCCCCCCGAGGTGACAAATTTTGCTATGTGCTTCGGCTTATGTTTCCCTGTACTAACAATGCAGCTGAGTACGAGGCTTTACTCCATGGTCTCCGGATGGCCAAAGAGATGAATTTGAGCCGGGTAAGGTGCTTGGGTGATTCAGACCTCGTCGCTCAACAGGTGTCAGGCACGTGGGACTCCAAGGATCCCATTATGGTGGCTTATCGTCGTGAGGTTGACGCGGTGGCAGGGCACTTCAAAGGTTATCAAGTATAGCACATTGATCGAAGGAAGAATGAGGCGGCTGATGCTTTAAGCCGGCTGGGTTCTCAGCGTAAGCCGGTGCCGCCTAATACCTTTCTAGACATTTTGCATAACCCTTCTATCAGAGTGCCCACAGAGGAAGAGCTAGCAGTGCCAGACCTGGAGGCACAGCTGGTGGCGGCTCTCCACGCCATCCTAGATTGGACAGTCCCGTATTTGGCCTATATGACGCGGGGAGAGTTGCCTGAGGACGAGACCTTGGCAAGACAAATCGTCAGGCGGTCCAAATCCATGACAATTGTTCATGGCGATTTGCATCACCGCAGCGTCCCTAGGGCGTTTCAACGTTGCGTTTCGCCCGCGGAGGGTCAGGAGATACTTCGTGAGATTCATGAAGGAGATTGTGGTCATCATACTGGCTCAAAATCTCTGGTGGCCAAGGCTTTTCGTCATTGTTTCTATTGGCTGACGGCTCGTGCTGATGCGGAGGATCTGGTCAGCAAATGTGACGGATGTCAAAAATTCTCACGACGAGCTCATGTGCCAGCTTAAGAATTAAGGATGATTCCAATTATTTGGCCGTTTGCGGTCTGGGGGCTTGACATGGTGGGACCTTTCAAAAGGTCTAAGGACAAGAAGACACACCTGTTGGTGGCGGTGGATAAATTCACCAAGTGGGTTGAAGCAGAGCCGGTCAGTAAGTGTGATGCAGCCACGGCAGTTCAGTTCATGAAAAAGGTGATCTTTCGTTTTGGCTTTCCACCCAACATTATAACTGATAATGGTACTAATCTCTCCAAAGGTGCCATGGAAGAGTTCTGTCAACGAGAGCACATCCGGCTTGACGTTTCGGCTGTTGCTCACCCTCAATCTAATGGTCAAGCAGATAGAGCTAATCAAGAGATCTTGAAAGGTATCAAGCCCCGGCTCTTAGTTCCCTTGCAGCGCACTCTGGGTTGTTGGGTGGAGGAGTTACCCTCTATGCTATGGAGCATCAACACAATGCCTAACAGATCTACAGGTTATACACCTTTCTTCATGGTGTATGGAGCAGAGGCGGTTCTGCCAAGTGACATCCGGCATGATACACCCCGAGTGGCGGCTTACGTTGAGGCTGATAATGAAAAAGCTCATCAGGATGCACTTGACTTGTTGGATGAGGAGCGAGACTTGGAAATAGCCTGCTTGGCGATTTACCAGCAAAACCTGCGCCGTTATCACAGCCGCCGGGTCAAGAGCAGAACCTTTCAGGAAGGTGATTTGGTGCTCCGGCTCATCCAGGATCAGTCTGATATGCACAAGCTATCCCCTCCTTGGGAAGGACCCTTTGTGGTCAGCAAGAACCTGAACAACGGGTCCTACTACCTCATCGATGTTCGAGAACACAAAGATTCACGTAAATCGGAGGAAGAGACCCGCCGGCCATGGAACATAGCTCATCTTCGGCCCTACTATACTTGAGCCACCGGCTTTCAGAATACATATCTTTTTCCTTTTTTAGCAATGTATATATTATATAAAGCAATAAAGCAGGACCTCTGTCCTTTTTCCCATAAAGAATGTTTTTATGTCTTCTTTATCAGGTGGTGGACCCTACCAATAGGGAGCGGATCATATCTGAATCCGGCTTTCCCTTTGGTCCGGCTTACGATCATATCTGAATCTAGCCATGGTCACTTGGGGGCTTCCTATTCAAACATAGGTCATATTCGAACCAAAGAGAACATAGCTGTCGATACCCGCTTGATCGACATACTGCCAAACCCACTTGGGAGCTTCTTTATCATATTTGAATCATAGCTTAACCCCTTTGGGTCTGACGTGGATCGTATACGAATCAGCGCCATTAAACAAATCCTATGGTCACTTGGGGGCTTCCTATTCAAACATAGGTCGTATTCGAACCAAAGAGAACATAGCTGTCGATACCCATTTGATCGGCATCGCCAAGCCATTGGGGGCTATATGATCGTATCCGAATCTTAGCTTAACCCCTTTGGAACGGTTCTACTGATCGTATTCGAATCAGAGGCCTTTGAAAAAATTAAGTTTACTATTTATTTTACTCTGTAAGGGTAAATAATATTAAGGGACAGGTAAACATTACATGTGCCAACTTTCGGAAGTTAAGTTTAACTCTCTGTCTTTTGGAATCACGTAAGCCGGTAAAGTATTTTCAAATAAGATAGCAGGTATATTATTATGATCATAATTATAAACCGGCTGTTTCTTACGATTGTTCATACTCCGGGTTATCACTATTCTATATGACCCTAGATGCGATAAGACGCTAAAGGAATTCTATTTTTGTTTTATACACAGGATAAAGCAAGAATGTTTTGGACGTCAAGGAGCAATTAACATAAGCCGGAAGTATATAACGATAGCGACTTATGACAATATTAAGCACCACAAACATGCGCGAAGGCATGACAGAGTTAAGATGTTTTTTCTACCCTATTACAAGACTCCCCGAGTCTGAATAATGAAGCATCATTTTTTCAAAGACATAGTACCAGGCGAGTTACTCCTTTGGTGGGATTGAAGATTCTGGGTTATCCTTCTCCGCCTCTCCGTCTGCTGCTTTTTCCTGGAAGGTTGACGAGGTCCAGTCAATGCCGCTTAAAGCTTCAAATTCAACTTCATCATCTATTAAATTGGCTGGGTCAACTTCAGGAGCAAAGGTATGCTTACGAGTTGGAGGAATCAAGCTGATGTCATCATAATGAGGAGTTGGACTCCTCCGGTTCTCGTTGTCATAACCTGGCTGATACTTGGTAAGATCAATATTGTTGCCAATGATGGTGGCTAGAGGACGTACAACTCTCACATAGGCGGTGAAGTCTGATTCATCAAATACAGAGCCATCCTCCTTCAAACTGGGGTATCCAAGAGCAACGTTTGCCAGGTGTAACTCTGGAAGCAACGCTTTGGCCCGGCTTAAGGCGGCTATGGAACCGGTTCTAGCAGATGCCCGCCTTAGCTCCTGAATCCGTTGAGGTAACATGGCAAGCCGTTTAAGCACATCCTGCAGGAGATAAGGAGCATCATTTGATAAAGCCACAACGGCTAAAGCACGTTGTGACCCAGTGTACAGCTGTTCCACCAGAGTGTACACCGCCTTAAGCTTGATCAGCATATTCTTCTTGAGGTTTGTGCTCCTGGGGCCTGTGTTTATCATATAAGGTAAGCCGGAGATATTAATTGAAATAGTCATCAAAGGAACCATGGTGATATTCATGATTATGCATAGTAACTTACAGAAGATTGCTGAGACCATTTGAGATATCTGCCGTTTCAAGCCGGAAAGCTCGGCGGTTTCTTCGGCAAGAGTTGCTTCTGCTGTCTCGGCCCGGGTCACAAGTGAGGCCTTTTCATCTGCCCAGATTTTTTCTTCTCCGCATCAAAATTCTTCTTCAACTTCTCTTGTTCAGAGATGCTGAATGCAAATTTGGAGTTGGCCTTTTGAATTTCAAGTTCTTGGGCTGCCAAACGAGTCTTCAGGTCAGCAATCTCCAACTCAAATTGACTGGTAGAGGCCTGTGTTGATGCCGGGTCATAATTAAGGTTATGGTAAGGTATCATTAAGTCCCAAGCACTTTGCAAGGCAAAGACACTTGACACTTGGGGGCTAATGTATGCTGACAAAAATTTTCATTTATAATGCTGGATTATGTATATTAAAGTCTCAAGCACTTTACAAGTAAAGATACTTGACACTTGGGGGCTAATGTGTATCGCACGTTCTAAGTTATCATATTATGACCGGGTTAAATATATTTTCTTTTAAATCGGATGAACTAACAGTAATCAGGTATCTAAGTCTACAGCATATTTATTCATAAGCAGTAGACATGGGGGCTGGTACAGTAAGTAAGATTCAAGAGAATAGTATGAGTTATACCTTAGATTTGTGTCGTATTTGTTTTACGATGTCAATTTCCAGGTCGCGGTTGTTATGCACTTGATTCAGATAGCCTGAGACTATATCTCTAATGCTTTAAGTGAGTATAATCAACGATGTCCTGTTTGGTCTTCCGGCGTTCGACAAGTTCTTCCTTGGCAGTGCATATGGCAAGAACAGTAGGCCACCCCGGTTCAACAAACTGGCTTTTCAAAATTTCAACCTCCGGGTCAGTCGTCTTGACCGGACTAGGAATTTCCGGGTTATCAGGGCTGTTGAAAGTATCTTCGGCAGGCGGGTCAGAAGATGGCGCTGGAATTTCATATGCCGGTTCAGGCGGTGGTTGATGAGTAGAAGTGTCAGAGGCAGCTGTTCCGAGTTCCGGCTGAGTTGCTACCGGGCCTTCGGATGGCTTGTTCCTTTTTGCCCTCTTACGGGGCTTCACCTACACGCTTGGACAAAACAGAAGGGTGAGTACAAAATATGAGTAAGGCAAAGCATAAAGTTAACAAAGGTATATTACCCAGGGGCAGTCTTGAAAGCCGGTATGTTGGATTTCATAGACTCGCCGGAGGAAGGAGAGGTATCCTGATAATTGGAGTCAGATGAATTGAGAGGTTGACGAATTAAACCCGCCAAAGGATAAACAGAATGTAAATCGGAGATGACCTCAGTCCGATGCTTCCTGCTTACATCGGGTAAGCCGGAAGAGAGTTTTGTATTCTTGTTGGTCCGGGTCTGCCTCCGGCTCTCAAACCGTTGTTGCTTCAAAAGAAATTGAGGATCTTGATAAGCTAGAGGATGTCAAAATCTTACTTTCCGGGTCACCCGTCGGGTTTTGTGCTTTGGCAAAGGCTCTGAGTCGGAGGAGATTATAGTTACCTCTTCGCCAAGAGCTTGGCTGTTCCCTGTATCCTCCTGAAAGGAGGAAATGTCAATAAAATAATAACAAAGGAGTTAAGAGAATAAGGGGTTACCTCTTCCTCATCTGAAGAAGAGTCATCCAATTTGAGCAAATCGGAAGCGCTGGGTTTCTTCTTTTTTGAGGTCCCCGTCTTGGCGGTTTTCCTTTCGGCCTTCTTTGGTTGTCCTGGCTTGTTTGGCAGCCTCATGGTCATATTTGGCCTTCCAGAAGTTATCATCGGCCTGTGGAAAAGGATAAAAAATTATAAGCACGTAAAGGGTATAGTATAGCAAAGAGTATCTATTAAGATTGATAACTTACTGCAGGGTCGGGTTCTTCTTGCAAAAGGGGAGTAAGCCGAAGGTATTACTTGTCACAGTGCCCTCCTTCAGCAGTGACTGGGTCGTAGCATCCACTACATCATCGGGTAAGTCATCAGGACTATGGTGTAACGGGTCATCCTTTTCGCCTGTATAGGTACACATTAGGCCGGAACGGCGGCTTAATGGAAGTACTCGCCAAGAGATCCAGACTCTAACCAGATCTATGTCGTTTAAACCGTTTCCCAAGAGAGCTTTGATCTTCTTGATGGTAAGATTGAGAGGCAGACGTTCAACGGCTGTCAGTTTGTCTGGTAGCGGATGGTTGGACTCAAGGCGCAGGGCGCGAAAGCCGGGCAGAGGCTTCTCATCAGCCGGAGAAGTGTCCTGACAGTAGAACCACGTTTGGTTCCAAGATTTTGGGTGACTCGGCACCTCAGCATCAGGAAAAAGGCAGTCTCTCCGCCGCTGGATCGAGATACCGCCAAGCTCAAGACTGGGCCCGTTGGCACATTCATTTTGCCGGTTCATGTAGAAAAGTTCCCTGAACAATATCAGACTTGGCTCCTCTCCCAGGTACACCTCGCAGAAGACTTGGAAATTGCAGATATTTGACACGGAATTGGGTCTGATGTCTTGTGGTCTAAGGTCGAAGAAATTCAAAACCTCCCTGAAGAAGTTTGAGCCGGGAGGAGCAAATCACCGGCTCGTATGATCTGTAAAAATTATTACCTCCCCTTCTTTGGGTTGAGGCCTTTCTTCAGACGGGTCAGGGACATGATAAGACATGACCTCCTTTTTTGGTAGGTGGTCAGATTTCACGAACTCAGCCAGTTTACTCTTGGTAACTATGGATGGGACCCAATTGCAGGTCACAGGGGCCTTGGTAGCCTTAGGAGCCATGACAACAGTTGGCCTATGACAAAATAAGAAGATCCAGTTCAATTTTAATCCGGGAGAAAAATCCTAATTATTCAAGATAGCGGCTTAATGAGGGGCCTAATGGTATAAGGATGACTGTGCAACAATATTTAAGCCGCTATAAGTATCAAGAGCAGTTCAAATTTCTTCAGGTCATGAGGAGCAATTAAGGTTCTGTGTCATTCATTTAAGCCGGACACCTGGACAGTTGTGTTTAAAGGCAGTTAACAGAAGGAATTTTCCGGGTGATAAAAATAGGTTTCATAATTTTCTGCTGATATTTAAGATCAAAGGTCTGTTCTGATAAGAAAATTTTCTAGACCTAAAAACTGACGCAGATGTGTTCATGGGCTCGAATGAGGCTTTTATACAGAGAAAGGGATCTGCTTTTTATCCAAAACAAGTGTGAAAACAACTACCGCGGCCATATTATATCATTCTCAGATCAGACGAGGAGTCTAAGAGGAAAACTAACAAGGGTTTGGCTCTAATGGGGATGAACTCTGACAAACTCGAAGAAGCCCTAATGCGGATCTAAGCAAGGAATGGAAGGGAACTTATGGATCTGGATGGGCTGTGGAGGTTCGCCGCGTTTCTCTGGTCCAACCAGGTCGATGCAGCGGCCTGAGACGATGAAGACAGGAAGCTCGACAGCGGTGGTGGCGGCGACGGAGCTCGAGAGGAGGCAAGAGGAAGAAGACGACTGAGAGAGGGAAGAATGGAAGACCAGGGTCGCGCCTATTTATAAGAGAAGGATAACTAAGGCGGCGCGAGAAACGAGGAGCTAATGTTTATTATCCAGCAGTCCTGACGCCTCGATTCTTGGGATGGTCAGTAAAGGCAAAGATCCGTTGAAAGATATGACGGAGTAAAAATAAGTTTTATTGAAGATGAGGTCACGGTGATTTAATCCGGATCCAGATGATGATGTCACGGCGGGTTAAAATCTTCGCGCAAGACAAAAGACTGAAGGACAGTTCCATACGGTATTTTAAGATGGACATGAACAGGTTCAAATCAATCTGGGGCCTAATGCTGGGGATATAACTATTTGTGTAAGCCGCCTAGGAGGGGCCGGGTTACGCAAAGAAGACTTAACAGAGAGAAGCCCAAGACCAAAGGTGAAGATGGCAGTTCATAGAATGCTTAAGGCCCGCAGGCGACTTAAGGCCCGTTGTAATAAACCACCATAGTAATATGACTTGTATCACAAGGTAGATTTAACTAGTCACTGAGCCGGACACTGTTTATAAGCCGGTCGGGACTCTGTAAGCCGCAGGGCGTCAACCCATGTATATAAGGGGACGACCTGCTAGCCGCTTAGGGCAAGTAACAACTCATCGAGAACCGGGCATAGCGTATTTCCCTCCCTGGTCATCGAAACATCAATACCAACCCAACTAGACGTAGGCCTTACCTTCACCGTAAGGGGCCGAACTAGTATAAACCCTCTCGTGTCCCTTGTCCCGATTAACCCCTTCAAGCTTCCTAGTTGCGATGGCTCCACAACTAAGTCCTTTCACAAGGACATCTGACGTGACAATTCCACGACAGGCGGCTTTGCTGGTCTTGTTTTACCATTGTCGAAATGTCTTGTAAACCAGGATTCCGAGACTGATCGGGTCTTCCTGGGAGAAGGAATATCCTTCGTTGACCGTGAGAGCTTATAATGGGCTAAGTTGGGACACCCCTGCAGGGTATAAACTTTCGAAAGCCGTGCCCGCGGTTATGTGGCAAATGGGAATTTGTTAATGTCCGGTTGTAGATAACTTGACACCAGATCCGAATTAAAATGCATCAACCGTGTGTGTAGCCATGATGGTCTCTTTTCGGCGGAGTCCGGGAAGTGAACACGGTTTCTGGGTTATGTTTGACGTAAGTAGGAGTTCAGGATCACTTCTTGATCATTACTAGTTGACGACCGTTCCTTTGCTTCTCTTCTCGCTCTTATTTGCATATGTTAGCCACCATACATGCTTGGTCGCTGCTGCAACCTCACCACCTCACCCCTTCCATACCCCTTAAGCTTTTCTAGTCTTGACACCCATGGTACTGGGATTGCTAAGTCCTCGTGGCTCACAGATTACTACAACAATAGTTGCAGGTACAGGTTTTGCGATGATCATGACGCGAGAGCGATGTTTGCTTATTTTGGAGTTCTTCTTCTGCTTCTTGGTCGATCAGGGGATAGGTTCCAGGTCGGCAGCCTGGGCTAGCAGGGTGGATGTCGTTTGAGCTTCTGTTTATGTTTCATCCGTAGACGGATGTTGTTTTCATGTGTTGATGTATTCGTGCGGCATTCGTATGCCTTGTATGTATCCCCATCTATTATGTAATGTTGATGTAATGATATCCACCTTGCAAAAAAGTCTTCAAGATGGGCTTCTATCCTTGGTGGGACCTTCGATGTTCCTTTAGGATAGTATCGCATCTTGGGCGTGACAGGCATCTGCTTAACAACGTCATATAAATGAAATTCTACTGAAGGAGGTGATTCCTTAGGAAAATAGTAGAAGTTTTGCACGAAAGTATTAGTGAGTAAGAGACACTGATGACGTTGGTTGCGGAGGAAGTCGGTGAGGCCAGCATTCTCAATCAATAAATAAAAATCCTCATAAATTCCGGCTCTCCTCAAGAAGACACCGGAAGGCCATTCACACGGCCGGACCTCCGCCGTACGAGGCAAATTATATTTGGGCTTCTGTGCTTCTTCATTTTGTTTTCCCTTCGAGCTTCGGCTCGACGAGCCCCTCAAAAGTCTCTTCATTATTTTCTGAAATAATCTGAAATTTTTAGTAACTTCAAACAAAAGTGAACCAACTTCAATAAAATTGATAGCAACTACTCCTACAAGTGACTAGAGCGTATATCAAGCATTAGAACTATTTGGAACCATATAAAATTGACATGCAAGCTCAAGAACATGGTCACCTATGCAGCACAAATTTGCAATGAATAAAGCACTAGAACAAACACTAATTGGACCAATGGAGGAGTCACATACCAAGGAACAATCTCCCCAAGCAGTTTTGTGAAAGGTGCTTTGAGCAAGGAGATCGAAAATCACAGCAACGGGGGCTGGAACTCGTGTTTGAGCCAGATAATTGTGTTTGTGGGAGGAAGAAGAAGAGGATGGGTGCAGGAATAAGTGGAGGAGGGCCACCATGGGCCCACGAGGCAGGGGGGTAGGGCGCGCCCTCCACCCTCGTGGCCAAGTGGCAGAGAAATCAGGAAACTGACAGAAAAATACTATTTTTACTTTATTTCAACTAAATTTCAGAAAGTATAAAGAGGGTACAGAAGTTTGTGCTTCTAGTTTCATCCATCTCATGCTCATCAAAAAGAATCCACTAACAAGGTTGATCAGGTCTTGTTAACAAACTTATTCTGATTAACATGGAACCGGAGAAATTTCGAATAACACTATGTTACCTCAACGGGGATTGCACATTCCCTATAATAAGAATATCATATTTCTTCTTGACAGTAGGAAGAGGAAATTCAAAACCTCCAAATATAATCGATGGAATTTTTCCAATAGAGTTGATACTATGAACTTGAGGTTGTTTCCTCCAGAAGTGTACCGTATGCTCATTACCATTAACATGAAAAGTGACATTGCCTTTGGTGCAATCAATAACAGCCCCTGCAGTATTCAGAAAAGGTCTTCCAAGAATAATAGACATACTATCGTCTTCGGGAATATCAAGAATAACAAAGCCCGTTAAAATACTAACGTTTGCAACCACAACAGGCACATCCTCACAAATACCGACAGGTATAGCAGTCGATTTGTCAGTCATTTGCAAAGATATTTCAGTAGGTGTGAACTTATTCAAATCAAGTCTATGATATAAAGAGAGAGGCGTAACACTAACACCGGCTCCAAGATCACATAAAGCAGTTATAACATAATTTCTTTTAATGGAGCATGGTATAGTGGGTACTCCTGGATCTCCAAGTTTCTTTGGTATTCCACCCTTAAAAGTGTAATTAGCAAGCATGGTGGAAATTTCAGCTTCCTGTATCTTTCTCTTATTGGTAATGATATCCTTCATATACTTAGCATAAGGATTTGTTTTGAGCACATCACTTAATCGCATACGCAAAAATATAGGTCTAATCATTTCAGTAAAGAGCTCAAAATCCTCGCCATCCTTTTTCCTGGATGGTTTGGGAGGAAAAGGCATGGGTTTCTGAACCCATGGTTCTCTTTCTTTACCATGTTTCCTAGCAACAAAGTCTTTCTTATCATAACGTTGATTCTTTGATTGTGGGTTATCAAGATCAACAGCAGGTTCAACTTCTACATCATTATCATTACTAGGTTGAGCATCATCATGAACATCATCATTATTATTTTCGCTAGGTTCATGTTCATTACCAGATTGTGTTTTAGCATCAGACATAGATATATCATTTGGAATCTCAGATGGTTCAGCAATAGGTTCACTGGAAGTTTGCAAAGTCCTATCATTTTTCTTTTTCTCCTTTTTAGAAGAACAAGGCACAACAGTATTATTTCTCTGAGAATCTTGCTCAATTCTCTTAGGGTGGCCTTCAGGATACAAAGGTTCCTGAGTCATTCTACCAGTTCTAGTAGCCACTCTAATAGCATAATCATTTTTCTTACTATTCATTTCATTGAGCAAATCATTTTGAGCCTTAACTACTTGTTCTACTTGAGTGGTAACCATAGAAGCATGTTTGCTAATGAGTTAAGTTCACCTCTAACATTAGCCATATAATCACCCAAGTGTTTAATCATATAAGTATTTTGTTTTAATTGTCTACCAAAATAAGAATTGAAGTCTTCTTGCTTAAACATAAAGTTATCAAACTCATCCAAGCACTGACTAGCAATTTTAGTAGGAGGAACTTCAGCTTTATCATATCTACAGAGAGAATTTACCTTTACTACCTGTGTCGGGTTATCAAGATCAGGAGGTTCTTCAATAGGTAATGGATCAAGATCATATGTTTCTTTAACATACGGTAAATTAAGACCATGTATTTCTTCAATAGGAGGTAAATGCTTAACATCTTCAGCTTTAATACCCTTTTCTTTCATAGATTTCTTTGCCTCTTGCATATCTTCAGGACTGAGAAATAGAACACCTCTCTTCTTCGGAGCTGGTTTAGGAATAGGCTCAGTAATTGGCTCTGGAGCTGGCTCAGGAGGTGCCCAGTTATTTTCATTTGTCAACATATTATTCAATAGAATTTCAGCTTCATCCGGTGTTCTTTCCCTGAAAAGAGAACCAGCACAACTATCTAGGTAATCTATGGAAGCATTGGTTAGTCCATTATAAAAGATATCAAGTATTTCATTTTTCTTAAGAGGATGATCAGGCAAAGCATTAAGTAACTTGAGAAGCCTCCCCCAAGCTTGTCGGAGACTCTCTTCTTCAATTTGTACAAAGTTGTATATTTCCTTTAAAGCAGCTTGTTTCTTATGAGCAGGGAAATATTTAGCAGAGAAGTAATAAATCATATCCTGGGGACTACGCACACAACCAGGATCTAGAGAATTAAACCATATCTTAGCATCACCCTTTAATGAGAACGGAAATATTTTAAGGATATAAAAGTAGCGAGATCTCTCATCATTAGTGAACAGGATGGCTATATCATTTAATTGAGTAAGATGTGCCACAACAGTTTCAGATCCATAACCATGAAAAGGATCAGATTCAACCAAAGTAATTATATCGGGATCAACAGAGAATTCATAATCCTTATCGGGAACACAAATAGGTGAAGTAGCAAAAGTAGGGTCAGGTTTCATTCTATCCCTAAGAGATTCTTTCCTCCATTTAACTAATAGCCTCTTAAGTTTGTTTCTATCTTTGCAGGCAAAAATAGCTACAGAAGATTCCATATCAAAAACATAACCCTCAGGAATAACAGACATATCTTCATCATCAATTCCATCAACATTATCAGTTTCAATAATTTCTTTCTCTCTAGCCCTACAAATTTGTTCATCGAGAAATTCACCAAGGGGCTTAGTAGTCTCAAGCATAGTAGTAGTTTCATCATAGGTATCATGCATAGCAGAAGTGGCATCATCAATAACATGCGACATATCAGAACGAATAGCAGAAGCAGGTTTAGGTGTCGCAAGCTTACTCATAACAGAAGGTGAATCAAGTGCAGAGCTAGATGGCAGTTCCTTATCTCCCCTCGTAGTTGAGGGATAAATTTTTGTCTTAGCATCTTTCAAGTTCTTCATAGTGTCCAGCAGATATAAATCCCAAGTGACTCAAAGAATAGAGCTATGCTCCCCGGCAACGGCGCCAGAAATTGGTCTTGATAACCCACAAGTGTAGGGGATCGCAACAGCTTTCGAGGGTAGAGTATTCAACCCAAATTTATTGATTCGACACAAGGGGAGCCAAAGAGTATTCTCGAGTATTGGCAACTGAGTTGTCAATTCAGCCACACCTGGATAACTTAATATCTGCAGCAAAGTATTTAGTAGCAAAGTAGTATGATAGTAGTGGTAACGGTAACAAAAGGGTATGTAAATAAGCGTAAACCAGTAGATGGAAAGCTCGTAGGTATTGGATCGGTGATGGATAATTATGCAGGATGCAGTTCATCATGTAACAGTCATAACATAGGGTGACACAGAACTAGCTCCAATTCATCAATGTAATGTAGCCATGTATTTCGAATATAGTCATACGTGCTTATGGAAAAGAACTTGCATGACATCTTTTGTCCTACCCTCCCGTGGCAGCGGGGTCCTAATGGAAACTAAGGGATATTAAGGCCTCCTTTTAATAGAGAACCGGAACAAAGCATTAGCACATAGTGAATACATGAACTCCTCAAACTATGGTCATCACCGAGAAGTATCCCGATTATTGTCACTTCGGGGTTGTCGGATCATAACACATAATAGGTGACTATAGACTTGCAAGATAGGATTAAGAACTCACATATATTCATGAAAACATAATAGGTTCAGATCTGAAATCATGGCACTCGGGCCCTAGTGACAAGCATTAAGCATAGCAAAGTCAGAGCAACATCAATCTCAGAACATAATGGATACTAGGGATCAAACCTTAACAAAACTAACTCGATTAGATGATAGATCTCATCCAAACCATCACCGTCCAGCAAGCCTACTATGGAATTACTCACGCATGACGGTGAGCATCATGAAATTGGTGATGGAGGATGGTTGATGATGACGACGGCGACGAATCCCCCTCTCCGAAGCCCCGAACGGACTCCAGATCAGCCCTCCCAGAGGTTTTAGGGCTTGGCGGCGGCTCCGTATCATAAAACGTGATGATTTCTTCTACCTGATTTTTATCTCTCCGAAAGCAAATATATAGAGTTGGAGTTGGCGTCGGAGGGTCTCCAGGGAGCCCACGAGGTAGGGGGGCGCGCCCCCCACCCTCATGGACAGGGTGTGGCCCCCCTGGTCTTCATCTTTGGCGAGGATTTTATTATTATTTTTTCTAAGATGTTCCGTGGAGTTTCAGGTCATTCCGAGAACTTTTGTTTTCTGCACATAAAACAACATCATGGCAATTCTGCATAAAACAGCGTCAGTCCGGGTTAGTTCCATTCAAATCATACAAGTTAGAGTCCAAAACAAGGGAAAAAGTGTTTGGAAAAGTAGATACGACGGAGACATATCAAATCGCTCGGGTGCAGTTAGAGCCCAATGCCTCGCTCGGGTTCAGTTAGAGCCAACGACTCGCACACACGCACGTACGTGTACGAGAGAAACGCGCATCTCTCGGCCCCCGACCTCCCACCGTAACCGGGAACTCCCCAAAATTTTCCTCGCCCTCGCTTCTACCACGGTTTTTTCCGTCATGGACGGCCCAAAGAATGTCATGCAGCTGCGTCTCCAGCCCGCCCAGGACGAAAAGCCCATTTTCTGTCATGATTTTTTGTCATAGAACTAGGAGCCCACCACATCTATGATAATACCGGGTTTTGTCACAATTATCGTCATAGAAGTGTCATATGTATGACAGAAAAAAAATTCATTCGGCCCAAAATGTCACGGATGTGTCTATTTTTTGTAATGTTGGTGTGGCTGGAGCACGTATAGAAGAGGAAGAAGAGCAGCCTCTTTGAGAGAAGAGAAGGAGAGAGCGCTGACCAGTGATGTGGGTTCGTGGGCTCGCTGGATGGATGAATAGAGGGAAGAAGAAGAAGAAGAAGAGCAGCTCTGTTCTAGAGGAATGGACTTGTGGAAGAAGAGCAACACTATTTGGAGTCATGGAAGAAGAGCACCCACCAGAAAGCTGAACTCAGACGGATCTGGCGGCGGCTGGACTTGGTAGGGGCAGTGCTACCTCTTGAGCACTGCGTTGGTTTTCCCTTGAAGAGGAAAGGGTGATGCAGCAAAGTAGTGTAAATATATCCCTCGGTTTTTTAGAACCAAGGTATCAGTCCAGTAGGAGGCTACATGCAAATCCCTCGTACCTACACAAACAAATAAGAACCTTGCAACCAACGCGATAAAGGGGTTGTCAATCCCTTCATGGCCACTTGCAAAAGTGAGATCTGATAGAGATAATAATAAGATAAATATTTTTGGTATTTTTGGTTGGAAATATGCCCTAGAGGCAATAATAAAAGGATTATTATTATATTTCCTTGTTCATGATAATTGTCTTTTATTCATGCTATAATTGTATTATCCGGAAATCGTAATACACGTGTGAATACATAGACTACAACATGTCCCTAGTGAGCCTCTAGTTGACTAGCTCGTTGATCAATAGATAGTCATGGTTTCCTGACTATGGACATTGGATGTCATTGATAACGGGATCACATCATTAGGAGAATTATGTGATGGACAAGACCCAATCCTAAGCATAGCACAAGATCGTGTAGTTCGTTTTGCTAGAGCTTTTCCAATGTCAAGTATCTTTTCCTTAGACCATGAGATCGTGTAACTCCTGGATACCGTAGGAGTGCTTTGGGTGTACCAAACATCACAATGTAACTGGGTGACTATAAAGGTACATTACAGGTATCTCCGAAAGTGTCTGTTGGGTTGACACGGATCGAGACTGGGATTTGTCACTCTGTATTACGGAGAGGTATCTCTGGGCCCACTCGTTAATGCATCATCATAATGAGCTCAAAGTGACCAAGTGTCTGGTCACGGGATCATGCATTACGGTACGAGTAAAGTGACTTGCCGGTAACGAGATTGAATGAGGTATTGGGATACCAACGACCGAATCTCGGGCAAGTAACGTACCGATTGACAAAGGGAATTGTATACGGGGTTGCTTGAATCCTCGACATCGTGGTTCATCCGATGAGATCATCGAGGAGCATGTGGGAGCCAACATGGGTATCCAGATCCCGTTGTTGGTTATTGACCGAGAGCCGTCCCGGTCATGTCTGCATGTCTCCCGAACCTGTAGGGTCTACACACTTAAGGTTCGTTGACGCTAGGGTTGTATGAATATGAGTATGCAGCAAACCGAAAGTTGTTCGAAGTCCCGGATGAGATCACGGACGTTACGAGGAGTTCCGGAATGGTCCGGAGGTAAAGAATTATATATGGGAAGTCGAGTTTCGGCCATCGGGAAAGTTTCGGGGTCCACCGGTATTGTACCGGGAACACCGGAAGGTTCCAGGGGGTCCATCGGGTGGGGCCACCTATCCCGGAGGGCCCCATGGGCTGAAGTGGGAGGGGAACCAGCCCCTGGTGGGCTGGTGCACACCCCTTGGGCCCCCCTCATGCGCCTAGGGTTGGGAACCCTAGGGGAGGGGGCGCCCCACTTGCCTTGGGGGGCACTCCACCCCATGCCCCCCCCCCCTAGGAGATCCCATCTCCTAGGGCCGGCGCCCCCCTGGGCTCCCTATATAAAGAGGGGGGTGGGAGGGCAACGGAACCCAACACCTGGTGCCTCCCTCCCCTCCGTGCTACACCTCTCCCTCTCGCAGAAGCTCGACGAAGCTCTGCCGGAATCCTGCTGCATCCACCACCACGCCGTCGTGCTGCTGGATCTTCATCAACCTCTCCCTCCTCCTTGCTGGATCAAGGTGCGGGAGACGTCATCCGCTCTGTACGTGTGTTGAACGCGGAGGTGCTGTCCGTTCGGCACTTGGTCATCGGTTATTTGGATCACGACGAGTACGACTCCCTCAACCCCGTTCACTTGAACGCTTCCGCTCGCGATCTACAAAGGTATGTAGATGCACTCCTATCACTCGTTGCTAGATGAACTCATAGATGGATCTTGGTGAACGTAGGATATTTTTTATTTTATGCAACGTTCCCCAACAGTGGCATCATGAGCTAGGTCTATGCGTAGTTCTCTATTGCACAAGTAGAACAAATTTGTTGTAGGCGTAGATGTTGTCAACTTTCTTGCCGCTACTATTCTTATTTTGCTTCAGCGGTATTGTGGGATGAAGCGGCCCGGACCGACCTTACACGTATGCACTAGTTGCATAAGGTGGCTAGCGGGTGTCTGTCTCTCCCACTTTAGTTGGAGCGGATTCGATAAAAAGGGTCCTTATGAAGGGTAAATAGAAGTTGACAAATCACCTTGTGGTTATTCGTAGGTAAGAAAACGTTCTTGCTAGAACCCTATTGCAGCCACGTAAAAGATGCAACAACAATTAGAGGACGTCTAACTTGTTTTTGCAGCAATTGCCTTGTGATGTGATATGGCCAAAAGTTGTGATGTATGATGAATGATATATTGTGATGTATGAGATCATGTTCTTGTAATAGGAATCACGACTTGCATGTCGATGAGTATGACAACCGGCAGGAGCCATAGGAGTTGTCTTAATTATTGTATGACCTGCGTGTCATTGATTCAACGCCATGAAATTACTTTGCTTTATTGCTAAACCGTTAGCTATAGTAGTAGAAGTAATAGTTGGCGAGCAACTTCATGGAGACAAGATGATGGAGATCATGATGATGGAGATCATGGTGTCATGCCTGTGACAAGATGATCATGGAGCCCCGAAGATGGAGATCAAAGGAGCTATATGATATTGGCAATATCATGTCACTACTATATAATTGCATGTGATGTTTATTATGTTTATTATGTTTATGCATCTTGTTTACTTAGAACGACGGTAGTAAATAAGATGATCCTTTATAATAATTTCAAGAAAGTGTTCTCCCTAACTGTGCACCATTGCTAAAGTTCGTCGTTTCGAAGCACCACGTGATGATCGGGTGTGATAGATTCTTACGTTCACATACAACGGGTGTAAGACAGTTTTACACATGCAAAACACTTAGGTTAACTTGACGAGCCTAGCATGTACAAACATGGCCTCGGAACACAAGAGACCGAAAGGTCGAACATGAGTCGTATGGAAGATACGATCAACATGGAGATGTTCACTGACGATGACTAGTCCGTCTCACGTGATGATCGGACACGGCCTAGTCGACTCGGATCATGTAACACTTAGATGACTAGAGGGATGTCAAATCTGAGTGGGAGTTCATTAAATAATTTCATTAGATGAACTTTATTATCATGAACAATAGTCTAAAATCTTTGCAAAATGTCTTGTAGATCAAATGGCCAACGCTCATGTCACCATGAACTTCAACCCGTTCCTAGAGAAAACCAAGCTGAAAGATGATGGTAGCAACTATTCGGACTGGGTCCGGAACCTGAGGATCATCCTCATAGCTGCCAAGAAACAATATGTCCTAGAATCACCGCTAGGTGAAGCACCCATCCCAGAGAACCAAGACATTATGAACGCTTGGCAGTCTCGTGCGGATGATTACTCCCTCGTTCAGTGCGGCATGCTTTACAGCTTAGAACCGGGGCTCCAAAAGCGTTTTGAGCAACACGGAGCATATGAGATGTTCGAAGAGCTGAAACTAGTTTTCCAAGCTCATGCCCGGGTCAAGAGATATGATGTCTCCGACAAGTTCTACAGTTGTAAGATGGAGGAAAATAGTTCTGTCAGTGAGCACATACTCAAAATGTCTGGGTTGCACAACCGCCTGTCCCAGCTGGACATTAACCTCCCGGACGAGGCGGTCATTGACAGAATCCTTCAGTCGCTCCCACCGAGCTACAAGAGCTTTGTGATGAACTACAATATGCAGGGGATGGTGAAAACTATTCCTGAAGTATTTTCAATGCTGAAGTCAGCAGAGGTAGAAATCAAGAAGGAGCATCAAGTGTTGATGGTCAATAAAACCACTAAGTTCAAGAAGGGCAAGGGTAAGAAGAACTTCAAGAAGGACGGCAAGGATGTTACCGCGCCTGGTAAGCCAATTGCCAGGAAGAAGTCAGGCAATGGACCCAAGCCTGAGACTGAGTGTTTTTATTGCAAAGGAAAGGGTCACTGGAAGCGGAACTGCCCCAAATACTTAGCAGACAAGAAGGCCGGCAACACTAAAGGTATATTTGATATACATGTAATTGATGTGTACCTCACCAGTACTCGTAGTAACTCCTGGGTATTTGATACCAGTGCCGTTGCTCATATTTGTAACTCACAGCAGGAGCTGCGGAATAAGAGGAGACTGGCGAAGGACGAGGTGACGATGCGCGTCGGGAATGGTTCCAAGGTCGATGTGATCGCCGTCGGCACGCTACCTCTACATTTACCTACGGGATTAGTTTTAAACCTCAATATTTGTTATTTAGTGCCAAGTTTGAGCATGAACATTGTATCAGGATCTCGTTTAATACGAGATGGCTACTCATTTAAATCCGAGAATAATGGTTGTTCTATTTATATGAGAGATATGTTTTATGGTCATGCTCCGATGGTCAATGGTTTATTCTTAATGAATCTCGAATGTGATGTTACACATATTCATAGTGTGAATACCAAAAGATGTAAAGTTGATAACGATAGTCCCACATACTCGTGGCACTGTCGCCTTGGTCACATTGGTGTCAAACGCATGAAGAAGCTCCATGCTGATGGACTTTTAGAGTCTCTCGATTATGAATCATTTGACACATGCGAACCATGCCTCATGGGCAAAATGACCAAGACTCCATTCTCCGGAACAATGGAGCGAGCAACCAACTTATTGGAAATCATACATACCGATGTGCGCGGTCCAATGAGCGTTGAGGCTCGCGGAGGATATCGTTATGTTGTCACTCTCACAGACGACTTAAGTAGATATGGGTATGTCTACTTGATGAAACACAAGTCTGAGACCTTTGAAAAGTTCAAGGAATTTCATAATGAGGTAGAGAATCAACGTGACCGAAAAATAAAGTTCTTACGATCAGATCGTGGAGGAGAATATTTAAGTCACGAATTTGGTACGCACTTAAGGAAATGTGGAGTCGCTTCACAACTCACGCCGCTTGGAACACCTCAGCGTAACGGTGTGTCCGAACGTCGTAATCGCACTCTATTGGATATGGTGCGATCTATGATGTCTCTTACTGATTTACCGCTATCCTTTTGGGGATACACTCTAGAGACAGCTACATTCACTTTAAATAGGGCACCGTCTAAATCCTTGAGACGACACCGTATGAATTATGGTTTGGGAAGAAACCTAAGCTGTCGTTTCTAAAAGTTTGGGGATGCGATGCTTATGTCAAGAAACTTCAACCTGAAAAGCTTGAACCCAAGTTGGAAAAATGCGTCTTCATAGGATACCCTAAGGAAACCATTGGGTATACGTTCTACCTTAGATCCGAAGGCAAGATCTTTGCTGCCAAGAACGGATCCTTTCTGGAAAAAGAGTTTCTCTCAAAAGGAGTAAGTGGGAGGAAAGTAGAACTCAATGAAGTACTACCTCTTGAATCAGAAAGTAGTGCAGCTCAAGAAAATGTTCCTGTGGTGCCTACACCGACTGGAGAGGAAATTAATGATGATGATCAAGGTACTTCGGATCAAGTTGTTACTGAACTTCGTAGGTCCACAAGGACACGTTCCACACCAGAGTGGTATGGCAAACCTGTCCTAGAAATCATGTTGTTAGACAACGGTGAACCTTCGAACTACGAAGAAGCGATGGCGGGCCCAGATTCCAACAAATGGCTTGAAGCCATGCAATCCGAGATAGGATCCATGTATGAAAACGAAGTATGGACTTTGACAGACTTGCCCGATGATCGGTGAGCGATAGAAAACAAATGGATCTTTAAGAAGAAGACGGACGTGGATGGTAATGTTACCATCTATAAAGCTCGACTTGTCGCTAAGGGTTATCGGCAAGTTCAAGGGGTTGACTACGATGAGAATTTCTCTCCCGTAGCAAAGCTGAAGTCCGTCCGAATCATGTTAGCAATTGCAGCATACTATGATTATGAGATATGGCAAATGGACGTCAAAACGGCATTCCTTAATGGCTATCTTAAGGAAGAACTTTATATGATGCAGCCGGAAGGTTTTGTCGACCCTAAGAATGCTAACAAGGTATGCAAGCTCCAGCGATCCATTTATGGGCTGGTGCAAGCATCTCGGAGTTGGAACATTTTCTTTGATGAGATGATCAAAGCGTTTGGGTTTATGCAGACTTATGGAGAAGCCTGCGTTTACAAGAAAGTGAGTGGGAGCTCTGTAGCATTTCTCATATTATATGTAGATGACATACTTTTGATGGGAAATGATATAGAACTTTTGGACAGCATTAAGGCCTACTTCAATAAGAGTTTTTCAATGAAGGACCTTGGAGAAGTTGCTTACATATTAGGCATCAAGATCTATAGGGATAGATCGAGACGCCTCATAGGTCTTTCACAAAGCACATACCTTGATAAGATATTGAAGAAGTTCAAAATGGATCAGTCCAAGAAAGGGTTCTTGCCTGTATTACAAGGTGTGAAATTGAGCTCGGCTCAATGTCCGACCACGGCAGAAGATATAGAAGAGATGAGTGTCATCCCCTATGCATCAGCCATAGGGTCTATTATGTATGCCATGCTGTGTACCAGACCTGATGTAAACCTTGCCGTAAGTTTGGTAGGAAGGTACCAAAGTAATCCCGGCAAGGAACACTGGACAGCGGTCAAGAATATCCTGAAGTACCTGAAAAGGACTAAGGACATGTTTCTCGTTTATGGAGGTGACGAAGAGCTCGTCGTAAAGGGTTTCATCGACGCTAGCTTCGACACAGATCTGGATGACTCTAAGTCACAGACCGGATACGTGTATATGTTAAATGGTGGAGCAGTGAGCTGGTGCAGCTGCAAGCAGAGCGTCGTGGCGGGATCTACATGTGAAGCGGAGTACATGGCAGCCTCGGAGGCAGCACATGAAGCAATTTGGGTGAAGGAGTTCATCACCGACCTAGGAGTCATACCCAATGCGTCGGGGCCGATTAAACTCTTCTGTGACAACACTGGAGCTATTGCACTTGCCAAGGAGCCCAGGTTTCACAAGAAGACCAGGCACATCAAGCGTCGCTTCAACTCCATTCGTGAAAATGTTCAAGATAGAGACATAGAAATTTGCAAAGTGCATAAGGATCTGAATGTCGCAGATCCGTTGACTAAACCTCTTCCGCGAGCAAAACATGATCAACACCAGAACTCTATGGGTGTTCGATTCATCACAATGTAACTAGATTATGGACTCTAGTGCAAGTGGGAGACTGTTGGAAATATGCCCTAGAGGCAATAATAAAAGGATTATTATTATATTTCCTTATTCATGGTAATTGTCTTTTGTTCATGCTATAATTGTATTATCCGGAAATCGTAATACATGTGTCAATACATAGACTACAACATGTCCCTAGTGAGCCTCTAGTTGACTAGCTCGTTGATCAATAGATAGTCATGGTTTCCTGACTATGGACATTGGATGTCATTGATAACAGGATCACATCATTAGGAGAATGATGTGATGGACAAGACCCAATCCTAAGCATAGCACAAGATCGTGTAGTTCGTTTTGCTAGAGCTTTTCCAATGTCAAGTATCTTTTCCTTAGACCATGAGATCGTGTAACTCCCGGATACCGTAGGAGTGCTTTGGGTGTACCAAACGTCACAACGTAATTGGGTGACTATAAAGGTACATTACAGGTATCTCCGAAAGTGTCTGTTGGGTTGACACGGATCGAGACTGGGATTTGTCACTCCGTATTACGGAGAGGTATCTCTGGGCCCACTCGGTAATGCATCATCATAATGAGCTCAAAGTGACCAAGTGTCTGGTCAAGAGATCATGCATTACGGTACGAGTAAAGTGACTTGTCGGTAACGAGATTGAACGAGGTATTGGGATACCGACGATCGAATCTCGGGCAAGTAACGTACCGATTGACAAAGGGAATTGTATACGGGGTTGCTTGAATCCTCGACATCGTGGTTCATCCGATGCGATCATCGAGGAGCATGTGGGAGCCAACATGGGTATCCAGATCCCGCTGTTGGTTATTGACCGAGAGCCGTCCCGGTCATGTCTGCATGTCTCCCGAACCCGTAGGGTCTACACACTTAAGGTTCGGTGACGCTAGGGTTGTATGAATATGAGTATGCAGCAAACCGAAAGTTGTTCGGAGTCCCGAATGAGATCCCGGATGTCACGAGGAGTTCCGGAATGGTTCGGAGGTAAAGAATTATATATGGGAAGTCGAGTTTCGGCCATCGGGAAAGTTTCGGGGTCCACCGATATTGTACCGGGACCACCAGAAGGTTCCCGGGGGTCCACCGGGTGGGGCCACCTATCCTGGAGGGCCCCATGGGCTGAAGTGGGAGGGGAACCAGCCCCGGGTGGGCTGGTGCGCCCCCCCTTGGGCCCCCTCATGCGCCTAGGGTTGGGAACCCTAGGGGAGGGGGCGCCCCACTTGCCTTGGGGGGCACTCCACCTCTTGGCCGCCGCCCCCCCTAGGAGATCCCATCTCCTAGGGCCGGCGCCCCCCCTGGGCTCCCTATATAAAGAGGGGGGTGGGAGGGCAGCCGCACCCAACACCTAGCACCTCCCTCCCCTCCATGCTACACCTCTCCCTCTCGCAGAAGCTCGGCGAAGATCTGCCGGAATCCTGCTGCATCCACCACCACGCCGTCATGCTGCTGGATCTTCATCAACCTCTCCCTCCTCCTTGCTGGATCAAGGTGCGGGAGACGTCATCCGCTCCGTACGTGTGTTGAACGCGGAGGTGCTGTCCGTTCGGCACTTGGTCATCGGTGATTTGGATCACGACGAGTACGACTCCCTCAACCCCGTTCACTTGAACGCTTCGCCTCGCGATCTACAAAGGTATGTAGATGCACTCCTATCACTCGTTGCTAGATGAACTCATAGATGGATCTTGGTGAACGTAGGAAAATTTTTATTTTATGCAATGTTCCCCAACATTTTTATGATATAGATTGGAAAGTAAAGATTGCAAAATAAAATAGATCGGAAACTTATATGATGGAAAATAGACCCGGGGGCCATAGGTTTCACTAGTGGCTTCTCTCAAGATAGCATAAGTATTACGGTGGGTGAACAAATTACTTTCGAGCAATTGATAGAAAAGTGCATAGTTATGAGAATATCTAGCCATGATCATGTATATAGGCATCACGTTAGCGACAAGTAGATCGAAACGATTCTGCATCCACTACTATTACTCCACACATCAACCGCTATCCAGCATGCATCTAGAGTATTGAGTTCATAAGAACAGAGTAACGCATTAGGCAAGATGACATGATGTAGAGGCATAAACTCAAGCAATATGATATAAACCCCATCTTTTTTTCCTCGATGGCAACAATACAATACGTGCCTTGCTGCCCCTGCTGTCACTAGGAAAGGACACCGCAAGATTGAACCCAAAGCTAAGCACTTCTCCCATTGCAAGAAAGATCAATCTAGTAGGCCAAACCAAACTGACAATTCGAAGAGACTTGCAAAGATAACCAATCACACATAAAAGAATTCAGAGGAGATTCAAATATTTCTCATAGATAAACTTGATCATAAACCCACAATTCATCGGATCTCGACAAACACACCGCAAAAAGATTTACATCGAATAGATCTCCAAGAAGATCGAGGAGAACTTTGTATTGAGTTTCAAAGAGAGAGAAGAAGCCATCTAGCTAATAACTATGGACCCGAAGGTCTGTGGTGAACTACTCACACTTCCTAAAAGAGGCTATGGCGTTGATGTAGAAGCCCTCTGTGATCGATTCCACCTCCGGCGGAGCGCCGGAAAAGGCCCCAAGATGGGATATCACGGGTACAGAAGGTTGCGGTGGTGGAAATAGGGTTTTGTGGTGCTCCTGGATGTTTTCAGGGTATATGGATATATATAGGCGAAGGAAGTCGGTCAGGGCAGCCACGAGGGTGGGGGCCGCGCCCACCCCCCTGGGGTGCGCCTCCCTGCCTCGTGGCCGCCTCGTTTCTTTCTTGACGTCCACTCCAAGTCTCCTGGATTGTGTTTGTTCCAAAAATAACTCTCCCGAAGGTTTCATTCCGTTTGGACTCCGTTTGATATTCCTTCTATGCGAAACACTGAAATAGGCAAGAAAACAACAATTTGTGCTGGGCCTCCGGTTAATAGGTTAGTCCCAAAAATAGTATAAAAGTGCTTAGTAAAGCCCATTTCACATCCAAAACAGGTAATATAATAGCATGGAACAATAAAAATTTATAGATACGTCGGAGACGTATCAAGCATCCCCAAGCTTAATTCCTGCTCGTCCTCGAGTAGGTAAATGATAAAAACAGAATTTTTGATGTTGAATGCTACCTAGCATATTTCTCAATGTAATCTTCTTTATTATGGCATGAATGTTTAGATCCAAATGATTCAAGATAAAAGTTTAAAATTAACATGAAAATAGTAATACTTCAAGCATACTAACAAACTAATCATGTCGTATCAAAATAACATAGCCAAAGAAAGCTTATCCCTACAAAATCATATAGTTAGGCCATGCTTCATTTTCGTCACACAAAATACTCCCATCATGCACAACCCCGGTTTCAGCCAAGCAATTGGTTCATACTTTTTAACGCGCTTCAGCTTTTTTCAACCCTCACGCAATACATGAGCGTAAGCTATGGATATAGCACTATGGGTGGAGTAGAGTATGATGATGGAGGTTGTGTGGAGAAGACAAAAAAAAGGAAAAGTCTCACATTGACGCGGCTAATCAACAGGCTATGGAGATGCCCATCAATTGATGTCAATGCGAGGAGTAGGGATTGCCATGCAATGGATGCACTAGAGCTATAAATGTATGAAAGCTCAACAAAAGAAACTAAGTGGGTGTGCATCCAACTCACTTGCTCATGAAGACCTAGGGCATTTTGAGGAAGCCCATAATTGGAATATACAAGCCAAGTTCTATTCTGAAAAATTCCCACTAGTATATGAAAGTGACAACATAGGAGACTCTCTATCATGAAGGATAGTAACATTGTCCCTTCTCTCTTTTTCTCTCATTTTTTTTTATTTTGGTGTGCTTCTTTGGCCTCTTTGTTTATTTGGGCTTCTTTGGCCTC
Source organism: Triticum aestivum (assembly GCF_018294505.1). NCBI lineage: Eukaryota > Viridiplantae > Streptophyta > Magnoliopsida > Poales > Poaceae > Triticum > Triticum aestivum. The sequence goes on along the minus strand of NC_057813.1, from coordinate 762,098,659 downwards.
TTTTTTTCATAAAGTCCGGAGTCTCATCCTGACTTGTGGGGGAATCATAGTCTCCATCATCCTTTCCTCACTTGGGACAATGTTGTAATAATGAAGATCATCACACTTTTATTTATTTACCACTAAAGAATTACAACTCAGTACTTAGGACAAAATATGACTATATGTGAATGCCTCCGGCGGTGTACCGGGATATGCAATGAATCAAGAGCGACATGTATGTAAGAATTATAAAGGTGGCTTTGCCACAAATACGATATCAACTACATGATCATGCAAAAGCAATATGACAATGATGGAGTGTGTCATAATAAAAGGAATGGTGGAAAGTTGCATGGGAATATATCTTAGAATGGCTATGGAAATGCCATAATAGGTAGGTATGGTGGCTGTTTTGAGGAAGATATAAGGAGGTTTATGTGTGATAGAGCATATTGTATCACGGGGTTTGGATGCACCAGCGAAGTTTGCTCCAACTCTCAAGGTGAGAAAGGGCAATGCACGGTACCGTAGAGGCTAGCAATGATGGTAGGGTAAGAGTGCGTATAATCCATGGACTCACAGTAGTCATAAAGAACTCATATTATCAAAGTACTACTACGCATGCTCAAAGGGGAAGGATTGGTAGGAGTTAACCATCGCGCGATCCCGACCTCTACTCATAAGGAAGGTAATCAAAAGAACACCCCATGCTTCAAATTTGTTACACAACTTTTACCATACGTGCATGCTACGGGACATGCCAACTTTAACACAAGTATTTCTCAATTTTATAATTACCCAACTAGCATGACTCTAACATTACCACCTTTAAATCTCAAAACAATTATCAAGTATCAAATTTCTCATAGTATTCAATGCACTCTATATGATAGTTTTTATTATACCCAACTTGGATGCCCATCATATTAGGACTAATTTTATAACCAAAGAAAATTACCATGCTGTTCTAAAAGACTCTCAAAATAATATATGTGAATCATGAGAGATCAATAATTTCTACAAAATAAAACCACCGTGTGCTCTAAAAATATATAAGTGAAGCACTAGAGCAAAATTGTCTAGCTTAAAAGATATAAGTGAAGCACATAGAGTATTCTAATAAATTTCAATTAATGTGTTTCTCTCCCAAAAGGTGTGTACAGCAAGGATGATTGTGGTAAACTAAAAAGAAAAGACTCATATCATACAAGACTCTCCAAGCAAAACACATATCATGTGGTGAATAAAAATATAGCATCAAGTAAAGTTACCGATGGACGAAGACGAAAGAGAGGATGCCTTCTGTGGCATCCCCAAGCTTAGGCTTTTGGTTGTCCTTGAATTTTTCCTTGGTGTGCCTTGGTCATCCCCAATCTTAGGCTCTTGCCACTCCTTATTCCATAATCCATCAAATCTTTACCCAAAACTTCAAAACTTCACAACACAAAACTCAAGAGAAAACTCGTAAGCTCCGTTAGTGCAAGAAAACAAACCACCACTTTAAGGTACTGTAATGAACTCATGATTTATTTATATTGGTGTTAAACCTACTGTATTACAACTTCTCTATGGTTCATACCACCCGATACTAGCCATAGATTCATCAAAATAAGCAACCAACACACAAAAAACCGAATCTGTCAAAAACAGAACAGTCTGTAGTAATCTGTAACTTTCGAATACTTCTGGAACCTTAATTGTTTTTACAAAATAGGAAGTCCTAGGCAATTTGGCTATCAATCTTATTCAAAAATAATTAACTGAAAAGCACATTTCTGTGATTTATTAAAATTATTCTCGTGCACGCAAAAGTTTCTATTTTTCAGCAAGATCACATTAACAATCACCCAAGATGATCATATAGGTTCTACTTGGCACAAACACTAACTAAAACATACAACCACATCTAACCAGAGGCTAGATGAATTATTTAATACTAAACAGGAGCAAAAAGCAAAGAACAAAAATAAAATTGGGTTGCCTCCCAACAAGCGCTATTGTTTAACGTCCCTACCTAGGCATAAAAGCCAGAATAGATCTAAGTATTGCCATATTTGGTATTCAAGTCATATGTGGCTCTCATAATAGATTCATAAGGTAATTTTATTTTCTTTCTAGGAAAGTGTTCCATGCCTTTCCTTAATGGAAATTTGAATCTAATATTTCCTTCCTTCATATCAATAATTGCATCAATCGTTCTAAGGAAAGGTCTACCAAGAATAATAGGGCATGAAAGATTGGAATCTATATCAAAAATAATAAAATCTACGGGCACATAATTCCTATTTGCAACAATAAGAATGTCATTAATCCTTCCCATAGGTTTCTTAATGGTGGAATCCGCAAGGTGCAAGTTTAAAGAGCAATCATCAACTTCACGGAAACCTAACACATCACACAAAGTTTGGGCATCGTGGAAACACTAGCACCCAAATCACACAAAGCATAACATTCATGATCTTTAATTTTAATTTTAATAGTAGGTTCCCGCTCATCATAAAGTTTTCTAGGGATAGAAACTTCTAATTCAAGTTTTTCTTCTTAAGATTGCATTAAAGCATCAACGATATGTTTAGTAAAAGCTTTATTTTGACTATAAGCATGAGGAGAATTTAACACGGATTGCAACAAGGAAATAAAATATATTAAAGAACAATTATCATAATTAAATTCCTTGAAATCCAAAATAGTGGGTTCATTGCTATGTAAAGTTTTGACCTCTTCAATCCCACTTTTACCAATTTTTCCGTCAAGATCTAAAAACTCTGAATCATTGGGACGCCTTTTAACTAAACTTGACTCATCTCCAGTCCCATCATTATAAAGATTCATATTGCAAAACAAAGATTTAATAGGAGACACATCAATCACTTTTAGATCTTCATCCCTATTATCATGAAAACTAGAAGAACACGTTTTTACAAAGCAATCTTTCTTAGCACGCATCCTAGCGGTTCTTTCTTTGCACTCATCAAGTGAAATTCTCATGGCTTTGAGAGACTCATTGATATCATGCTTATGTGGAATAGATATAAGTTTCAAAGAATCAACATCAAGAGAAATTCTATCCTCATTCCTAGCGAATTCATCAATCGTAGGCAATTTTTTTCAAGCAAAGCATTGAAATCCTTTAGAGAGATCATAAATTCTTTAACACTAATCTCAAAATCAGAGGGAATCTTATTAAAATTTCCATAAGAGTTGTAGTAGTAATTACCATAATTATTAGAGGAATTGCTAGGAAACGGCCTAGGATTAAAGTTTCCTCTATACGCGTTGTTACCAAAATTATTCCTACCAACAAAATTCACATCCATAGATTCATTATTATTCTCAATCAAAATAGACAAAGGCATATCATTAGGATCAATAGGAGCACTCTTATTAGCAAACAATTTCATAAGTTCATCCATCTTTCCACTCAAAATATTAATGTCTTCTATCGCATGAACCTTTTTACTAGTAGATCTTTCGGTGTGCCATTGAGAATAATTAACCGTAATATTATCTAGGATTTTAGTAGCTTCTCCTAAGGTGATTTCCATAAAGGTGCCTCCGGCTACTGAATCTAAAAGATTTCTATAAGCAAAATTCAATCCGGCATAAAACTTTTGTATGATCAACCATAAATTTAATCCATGTGTAGGGCATTTGCGGATCATTAATTTCATCCTCTCCCAAGATTGTGCAACATCCTCATGATCAAGTTGCTTAAAATTCATAATACCATTTCTAAGATAGATGATCTTAGCGGGAGGAAAATACTTAGAGATAAAAGCATCTTTGCACTTATTCCATGAATCAATACTATTTTTAGGCAAAGACGAAAACCAAGTTTTAGCACGATCTCTAAGCGAAAACGGAGATAACTTCAATTCAACAATATCATTATCCATGTCTTTGTTCTTTTGCATATCACACAAATCAACAAAGTTGTTTAGATAAGTAGCGGCATCTTCACTAGGAAGGCCAGAAAATTTATCTTTCATGACAAGCTTCAACAAAGTTGCATTAATTCACAAGATTCAGCATCGGTAAGAGGAGCAATCGGAATGCTAAGAAAATCATTGTTGTTGGTATTGGAGAAATCACACAATTTAGTATTATCTTGAGCCATCGTGACAAACAATCCAACACACAAGTACACAAGAGGCAAGCAAAAAAGAGGCGAACGGGAAAAAGAGGGCGAATAAAACGGCAAGGGTGAAGTAGGGGAGAGGAAAACGAGAGGCAAATGGCATATAATGTAATGCGAGGGATAAGAGTTTGTGATGGGTACTTGGTATGTCTTGACTTGTGCATAGACCTCCCTGGCGATAGCGCCAGAAATCCTTCTTGCTACCTCTTGAGCACTGCATTTGTTTTCCCTTGAAGAGGAAAGGGTGATGTAGCAAAGTAGGGTAAGTATTTCCCCCAGTTTTTGAGAACCAACGTATCAATCCAGTAGGAGGCTACATGCAAATCCCTCGTACCCACACAAACAAATAAGAGCCTTGCAACCAACGCGATAAAGGGGTTGTGAATCCCTTCACGGTCACTTGCAAAAGTGAGATCTGATAGAGATAATAATAAGATAAATATTTTTGGTATTTTTATGATATAGATTGGAAAGTAAAGATTGCAAAATAAAATAGATCGGAAACTTATATGATGGAAAATAGACCCGGGGGCCATAGGTTTCACTAGTGGCTTCTCTCAAGATAGCATAAGTATTACGGTGGGTGAACAAACTACTGTCGAGCAATTGATAGAAAAGTGCTTAGTTATGAGAATATCTAGGCATGATCATGTATATAGTCATCACGTCTGCGACAAGTAGATCGAAATGATTTTGCATCTATTACTATTACTCCACACATCAACCGCTATCCAGCATGCATCTAGAGAATTAAGTTCATAAGAACAGAGTAACACATTAGGCAAGATGACATGATGTAGATGAATAAACTCAAGCAATATGATATAAACCCCATCTTTTTATCCTCGATGGCAACAATCCAATACGTGCCTTGCTGCCCCTGCTGTCACTGGGAAAGGACACCGCAAGATTGAATCCAAAACTAAGCACTTATCCCATTGCAAGAAAGATCAATCTAGTAGAACAAACCAAACTGATATTTCGAAGAGACTTGCAAAGATAACAAATCACACAAAAAAGAATTCAGAGGAGATTCAAATATTTCTCATAGATAAACTTGATCATAAACCCACAATTCATCGGATCTCGACAAACACAATGCAAAAAGAGTTACATCGAATAGATCTCCAAGAAGATCGAGGAGAACTTTGTATTGAGATTCAAAGAGAGAGAAGAAGCCATCTAGCTAATAACTATGGACCCGAAGGTCTGTTGTAAACTACTCACAATTCATCGGAGAGGCTATGGCGTTGCTGTAGAAGCCCTCCGTGATCGATTCCCCCTCCGGCGGAGCGCCGGAAAAGTCCCCAAGATGGGATCTCACGGGTACAGAAGGTTGCGGCGGTGGAAATAGGGTTTCGTGGTGCTCCTGGATGTTTTCAGGGTATATGGTTATATATAGGCGAAGGAAGTCGGTCAGGGGAGCCACGAGGGGCCCATGAGGGTGGGGGCGCGCCTCCCTGCCTCGTGGCCGCCTCGTTTCTTTCATGACGTCCACTGCAAGTCTCCTGGATTGCGTTTGTTCCAAAAATAACTCTCCCGAAGGTTTCATTCCGTTTGGACTCCGTTTGATATTCCTTTTCTGCGAAACACTGGAATAGGCAAGAAAACAACAATTTGGGATGGGCCTCCGGTTAATAGATTAGTCCCAAAAATAATATAAAAGCGCTTAGTAAAGCCCATTTAACATCCAAAACAGGTAATATAATAGCATGGAACAATCAAAAATTATAGATACGTTGGAGACGTATCAGGCGGCAGGGTCCTGTGTTCGGTCGAGGGCAACCGGATCCGGCGGCGGCTGCGGCTGGACTTAAGGAAAAGAAGGAACGGAGAGGGGGATGCAACGAGGTGTTGCACGCGGTGGCGTGGCCGGCGTAACTGACAGGGACGGGGAACTCCTCTGGGGCGGTCTCCCTAGCTCTGCAGGGTCACCAGGCGGCGATGGGTGTAGGCGGCAGCGGCGTGTCCCGGGGTGAGGGGTCGTGGTATGTTGGGCAGTGGATAACCGGCAAGAGCCGAGCCTCACGGAACTTATTCCATGAAAATGGATTATTCCATGAATTCCTCAAAGCGAGGCTCATCAAAATGAAAAATCTAAGATAACCGCTGTCAACATGAATGGCTTACGAGCGAGGAGTCCATATAGATGGTTGAAGGAGCGCCACCGAGGCTGCTTGTTTTCTCCAGACCAGCCGACGTGTTAAGCTCGCATGCACACATAACCGTTGTCAACATGAGTGGCTTACGAGCGAGGAGTCCATATACATGGCTGATGGAGCGCCACCAAGGCTGCTTATTTTTTCCAGACCAGCCGACGTGTATGTGTGCATGCGAGTTTAACACGTCGGCTGGTCTGGAAAAAACAAGCAACCTCGATGGCGCTCCTTCAGCCATGTATATGGACTCCTCGCTCGTAAGCCATTCATGTTGACAGCGGTTATCTTCCGCGAGGCTCGGCTCTTGCTGGTTATCCACTGCCCCACATACCACGACCCCTCACCCCGGGACACGCCGCTGCCGTCTACGCCCACCGCCGCCGGGTAACCCTGCACAGCCAGGGAGACCGCCCCAGAGGAGTTCCCCGTCCCTGTTGGCTACGCCGGCCATGCCACCACCTGCAACACCTCATTGCAACTCCTCTCCGTTCCTTCTTTTCCCCAAGTCCAGCCGTAGCCGCTGCCGGATCCGTTTTCCCTCGACCGAACGCAAGACCCCGCTGCCCCGACCAAGTCCAGCCACTGCCAGATCCGGCTGAGTTCAACTTTCTGGTCGGTGCTCTTCTTCCACAACTCCAAATTGTGTTGCTCTTCTTCCACAACTCCAGTCCTCTAGAACAGAGCTGCTCTTCTTCTTCTTCTTCTTCCCTCTTTTCATCCATCCACCGAGCCCACGAAGCCACATCACTCGTTAGCGCTGCTCTCCTTCTCTTCTCTCTAAGCGGCTGCTCTCCTTCCTCTTCTATCTGTGCTCCAGCCACACCAAACTCACGCACTCCCATGGTAGCTGCTTTGCGTTTGTCGCCCTGTTGCGACGCGACTGCATATCGGGTATGGGCTCGTGGTGGTCGGGCCACGCGCATGGTGCTGGCTGGGCTTGTGGCGGAGGGTGCGGCAGCGGTGGCCTCGACCTTGGAGGCGCGGCAGCGGTGGTCTGGTCAGGATCGACCTTGGCGGCTGCTTGACGAGGCCGCGTGGATCTGCGCCGGGGCTCCGGGCTCCGGATCGGCGTGGTAGTGTCCACCCCACCCTCCTCCGATGGCGCCTTGCTGCGGGGCTTGGGGACAAGATCTCGCCGGTGAACGCTTGGATGATTTTTTCTGAATCTTCACATGGGCTCTCTTTCTTCTATAAGATTAGCCTAAATGGCAAATTAGTTGATACCTATCTCCTCTGTAAGCTCGGAAGCCAGTGATGCTTTTTTTGATTCACGGGAGTGGTGGCAAAGAGGCGGAGGAGGTCCTGGCCAGGGGAGGGCAGACAGCGGCGAAGAGAAGGGCCGCCGGGAGTGGGGATCTGGAGGCTGGCCGGCGGAGATCGTCACCTCTGTTTTGGCGGAGGTGTTGAGTAAGAGGAAGACGGGATTGATAACCCACAAGTATAGGGGATCGCAACAGTTTTCGAGGGTAGAGTATTCAACCCAAATTTATTGATTCGACACAAGAGAGCCAAAGAATATTCTGAAGTATTAGCAGTTGAGTTGTCAATTCAACCACACCTGGATAACTTAGTATCTGCAGCAAAGTGTTTAGTAGCAAAGTAGTATGGAAGTAACAATAACGGTAGCAAAAGTATCAGTAGCAGTTTTGTAGTAACTGTAACAGCAGCAACGGTAAAGTAAATAAGCGAAGCACAATATGTGAAAAGCTCGTAGGCATTGGATTAGTGATAGATAATTAAGTCGGATGCATTCCTCATGTAATAGTTATAACATAGGGTGACACAGAACTAGCTCCATTTCATCAATGTAATGTAGGCATGTATTTCGAATATAGTCATACGTGCTTATGGAAAAGAACTTGCATGACATCTTTTGTCCTACCCTCCCGTGGCAGCGGAGTCCTAATGGAAACTAAGGGATATTAAGGCCTCCTTTTAATAGAGTACCGGACCAAAGCATTAGCACTTAGTGAATACATGAACTCCTCAAACTACGTTCATCACCGAGAAGTATCCCGATTATTCTCACTTCGGGGTTGTTGGATCATAACACATAATAGGTGACTATAGACTTGCAAGATAGGATCAAGAACTCACATATATTCATGAAAACGTAATAGGTTCAGATCTGAAATCATGGCACTCGGGCCCTAGTGACAAGCATTAAGCATAGCAAAGTCATAACAACATCAATCTCAGAACATAGTGGATACTAGGGATCAAACCCTAACAAAACTAACTTGATTACATGGTAAATCTCATCCAACCCATCACCGTCCAGCAAGCCTATGATGGAATTACTCACGCACGGCGGTGAGCATCATGAAATTGGTGATGGAGGATGGTTGATGATGACGACAGTGACGAATCCCCCTCTCCGGAGCCCCGAACGGACTCCAGATCAGCCCTCCCGAGAGAGTTTAGGACTTCGCGGCGGCTTCATATCATAAAACGCGATGAATCTTTCTCCCTGCGTTTTTTCTCTGTTAACGTGAATATACGGAGTTGGAGTTGAGGTCGGTGGAGGTCCAGGGGGCCCACGAGGCAGGGGGCGCGCCCTAAGGGGGGGCGCCCCCCAACCTCGTGGACAGGGTGTGGGCCCCCTGGTGCTGATTCTTTCGCCAATATTTTTTATTAATTCTGAAAAGTTTCTCCGTGGATTTTCAGGTCATTCTGAGAACTTGTATTTCTGCACAAAAATAACACCATGGTAGTTCTGCTGAAAACAGCGTCAGTCCGGGTTAGTTCCATTCAAATCATGCAAGTTAGAGTCCAAAACAAGGGCAAAAGTGTTTGGAAAAGTAGATATGACAGAGATGTATCAGGGATAGCAGGTTGAATTATTACAAATGCAGGGGCTTTTTGGTAAAAACATAACATTTCCCTGATCCACTTGAAAAAGGACTACGGGTTTAATTATGAAGAAGTATAGGGACTTTTCCATAAAAATGCGAACGATGGACGAGTAGAAATAACCGGCGCTTTATTATTAGGTAGAGATTATATAGTTCAATACAAATTATATAGTTCAACAAATAAAAACACATATTTCATCAGAGCTCGAGCTAGGCGTTGCCCTTGAGCCTCCATAAGTGCTCCACTAGATCCTGCTGCAGTTGTTGATGCACCTGTGGGTCTCGGATCTCCTGATGCATATTGAGCAAGGTAGTCCAGGTTACCGGTAGCTGGAGATCAATTTGGGCAAGAGGACCCTGCCTGTAATATGGTTCAGTGTCAAACACTATCTCTTCCTGCTCGCTCTCAATGATCATGTTGTGGAAGATGATAAAACAAGTCATGATCTCCCACACTTCATCTTTCGACCAGGTCTGAGCGGGGTACCGGACAACAGGAAATCCAGATTCAAGCACACCAAATGCCCGCTCGACATCCTTCCTGCAAGCATCTTGAAACTTTGCAAACTGGAGTTCTTGCCTCCTGGCACAGGGTTTGAGATAGTCTTCACAAATGTAGACCATCTCGGATAGATGTCATTCGCTAGGTAGTATCCCTTGTTGTAGTGCCGCCCATTGAACTCGAAGTTCACCAGAGGAGAATGACCTTCAACAAGCTTGGCAAAGACAGGGAAGCACTACAGCACGTTGATGTCATTGTGAGTTCCTGGCATACCGAAGAAGGAGTGTCAAATCCAGAGGTCATGTGTGGCCACTGCCTACCACATTGCAACCACGTTTGGCGCCTTTGTACATCCCCTGCCAACAAATGGACAGTTTTTTCATTTCCAATGCACGCAGTCGATACTTCCAAGCATCCCAAGAAATCCACTTGCTGCATTCTGTGCTAAGAGCCGAGCAGTGTCTTCAGCATTGGGTGATCGCAAGTATTGCGGTCCAAACACTGCCACCACTACCATGCAGAACTTGTAGAGACACTCAATGGTCGTGGACTCGGCCATGCGGCCATGGTCATCGAGTGAATCACCGGGAGATCCATATGCAAGCATCATGATAGCTGTCATGCACTTCGGATTGAGATGAATCCAAGTTTGCCGGTGCAATCCTTCTTGCACTTGAAGTAGGTGTCGAACTCCCGGATGGAATTCACAATCATGAGGAAAAGTTTTCGGCTCATCTCATAAGGCCACCGGAATACTTTGTCGCCGTGCAGTGGAGCGTCGGTGAAGTAGTAGGAGTAGAGCATGCAATAGCCTTCCAGACGATGATGGTTCTCTGCTTTCAGCCGCCTCGGCTTTGCATTGCTCGCGAGCAGGCCGGCCAGGGCGGTGAGGACCATGGGATGCTTTTCGTCCTGGACGTCAGCATCGGCTTCCTCCTCCAGCAGCGCCGTGAGCGCCTCCTCGTCGTGCGAGTCCATCGCCGAGCAGACAAATCGTCACACACCTGGTGAGCGTGATGGGCACACGGCCGCCCGGATCCCGCCCTGCGCGGCAGGAGCACTGGAAAACTCGCCCAAGAAGGTGGTGGAGAGATTGTCGCGTGGAAACCCCTCTCTTTTCCGGCGGGGAATGACCTATCTAGCGGTGGTGGGCGGTGGGCGTAGCCTGGATCGGCAAGGTGGCGGGAGGTCGCGTGGGGGTGGGGGCGAATCTGGCTGTTTGTTTTGACTTTTCGCCTGACAGTGTGGCCCAAACATGGTTTTCCCTTACGCC
>NC_057813.1:761695146-761699324 GCF_018294505.1 Triticum aestivum | reverse complement strand
ACGACGGTGGCTGCAAACCGAGGTGGAGGGTGGGTTGTGCTGCGTCGTCCGTCGCTGCATGGCGACTGCGTCGTTTGAGGAGAGAAAAATAATGGGTGACAGCTAGACAACTTATAACGATGTAGGGATTCCGTCGCACTAAGGATGTTCGCTTTCGCTTCGCTTCTATGCATGGAGGAAGGAGGAGTCAACGGCAGCACGGGGGATGGGGATCAAGTCTTTGACCTGCAAATCCGAGCCATCTGTGATCAATCAAACGGCTAAAATGATTTCTCCTCTATTTATTAGATTAGACAAATGACCCGCGCGTTCTGCGGTACCTATATAAACTAAAAACTGCACTGGACTAATCAATCTAGATAGTGTTTTTATGATTCTCCTCTAGCAAGAAAAAATTGGTTACCAATATTTTAAAAATGAGTAAATGAGAATGTCATTGTATAAGTGCAAATGGTTCGTTTCAGGAGCCTCCCTAGGGAAGTCCCCAGCCCGCAGCAGGGCCGTGCAAAATTACATGGAACATTTAAAAAATAGTAACCAAGCATTTGAAAAATGTTAAATGTATACAGAGAAAACATTTCTCATGTATATAAAAAATTTATACAGAAACATTATTTAAAGTATATGAAAAAAGTTGATCATATATTTAAAATATTTGAATAAATCATTTGAAACACGTTAAAGGTTTTATGGGAAAATATATATACAAAATATACAGTGTTTATGCAAAAATGTTAAACATGTACTTCGAAAAATATTAATTCTGTATAAAATAAATGATTCTTATTTATATGAAAATGTAGTACATGTACCAAAAAGTGAACATAAAAATATAAAAAATAAAAAATTGATCGTTTATCAAAAAATGTAATCATATATTAAAAAAATTTAAACATGTATAAAAAATGTTCTTGATATATACGCAAAATGTAACATGTCTATGAAAAAAGTAGATGTCAGACAAATGTTTTCAAAATATGTTAGTCATCAATACCATAAAAAAGGTTAAATAATACTGATATATACGAAAATTTGGAACGTGCATTTAAAAAAACTGAACATTTACACATATATTTAAAAATGTTCCTGAGGTATACCAAAAATATTCAATTTGTATGAATTTTTGTTTAAAAATATTAATCATGTATTTTAATTCCTGATATACACGGGAGTTTACAAATGTTTATGGAAAATGTATACATGTGTGGAAGAAAAAAAGCAAAAAAAGAAATAAATTGTGAAAGCCAAAAAATGGAAGAAAGAAACAAAGAAAAACAAAGAATACCGATAAAAACCAAAAAGAAACAAAGAAAAAGAAAGAAAGAAAGAAACGAAAGAAAGTAAACCTAGTGGAAAACAGAGAAAGAACAAAGAAAAAAAACGAAAGAAAGGAAAATCCGTGAAAACCATGAAAAAACGAAGAAAATTTGTGAAAAAAACAGAGAACACGATATGAAAACGAAGAAAACCGAAAATTAAATGCTTTGGCGAGACGGAAGATGTACTTGCTCTAAGCGAGATATAATCTTCGCGCTCTGCTAAATAATTTGAAGATAATCAGTGTTATTCTTGGGCCTAAACAAGAAAGAAAATCCGATCAGCACACAGACGTTCCTGTACTTGCATCCATGGTTGATCGGCTCAAAAAAAAAATTCAATCCTTTGGTTGACTTTGAGAAGAAGAAGAACATGCCTTCTGCTTTTTTTTAGGGAGTGACCTTCCAAAACAGCTTATAATAAGCCAAGGCAAATAATTGCTGCCGGCCGCTCGGCCGAAACTTACGCTAATGGCGTGCGCGTCGTTTGATCTGGACGCGACCCAACTCTGTCTCTCTCTCTCTCACTCATCAATCTCCATCGTCTCTCATCGTCAACCGTTATCGCCGACACCTCTCCAACCATCACCGCTTACTGAATGAGTTTAAAAAAATGATTCTCACCAACATCAGTGCCATACAAAAAGAGCAGGATGAAGGGAAGCAACCCCTGGGCATGATGAAATTGGAATGAAGAAATTTATAAAACATACTACTAACTGGACAGAGAAACCTGACTTGAAAAAGCTTAAAAAAATTAGGAGCACTTGACCGAATTTACCTCCAGGTTTGGAGAGCCTATATAGATCAATGAAGTGCTAATGCTGGGATATAAAGTACTGTTGAGAGCTTGAACGTTCATATACACAGGAGTCACCCACTGAACATCTTTACACATTCTTCAGGTTACGTTACCATCTGCAAGAATAGACACAAATAGTCTTCAGTCCCCATGCTGCTACACTATTAGTTGTTCTCTCGATCAAAAAAGTTTACTAGTGCCAATAATATAAGATACAACAGTCATCTCTGGTTTATACTCCCTACGCCCCAAAATAAGATCAAAGTTGAGTCACTTATTGTTTGATTTTAGCCTTTGGTTGTCTCCATTGCCATCAAGGGCCTGCACTGCATCACACATATTATTGTTTGATGGAATCTATCAACATGGCCGAGTCTTCCTCACACCTGCACACATAAAGATTTAAAATGGATGAGATATTTTATGTGACTATGCATCCATACAGTTGAGCTGGGTTTAAGCAAATAAGATTTCCAATTGGCGTCAAGTATAGTGTACGGTATCAGTTTAACAATTGTCGTCAAGTATATCATAGCACACCATCGGATTAATGAACAACCAAAGCAATAAAAACATCAGAGCCACTCAGCCAATAGCCAATATCAGCACATTGTTAATATGTTCAATCAGCTTTTGTTTCTTTCCAAGTACTGTAACACAATCACCAATGGATTAAAATGATTTTCAAATAGTATCATTAAAATTATGAATGAGTTAAGCATTTCACATTTGATTTATCACTATTACCCATTGGATATTTGTTAGATATTTGATTTGTTACCTCCCACGGATGGAGATAAAGCACACAAAAAAGAGAGGCTATAAATCTAGCAACAATCAAGTGGTGATGACTTATGCTTGTCTATGTAGATGTACTGAATGAGAACACTAAATAATACATCTACAATCACCTATCTAGCAAAGGTATTCGAGCATCCAAGAATAATAAAACATAACAGAATTGGGCTACTCCTACAATATGAGGACTAGGGATGAATTATCACCTGGTGCACAGAAACTCTTCAAACAATGACAATAAGTAATGTTATTCCAGGCATCATAAAGCTTCCTAGATTGCATCGAGTTAAGCTGGACCATATAGACACTGCCCTTCACATGTAAAAATATGAGTCAATTACACTGGTGGTGCTAGAACTTGCCGCAAACGGGCGCTTTGGTGCTAGAAGTTGTGGTGTACATTGAAGTGGTGCAAAAACTTGGCTCAAGTGTGTAAATACAGTGCTAATCGCGTTGGTATACAGAATCTGCGCTGACTAGGCGCGTGGGTCCCTCCGTCAACCACTTGACCTGGGAGAGGGACCGTGTGCCTGATTTCTTTTTTGAAAACCCCCTCTGAATATATCTTTTCACGAAAACGTCCATATCGACGTTTCACCTCTAACTAGCAGGTCCCGCTGATAAAAATTAACACAAAAAAGGGAATGCCTGGACTCGAACACGCAACCATGGGAAGAAAGGAAACCTATCCAACCAGTACGCCGTTGCTCTTAAAATGTATTTCAAGGATAACTACAGTATATATATTTCATAAGTTTTTTTCTAGCAACATGTATTGAACAAGTATGCATCTGAAGTTTAAATGGCCTGCAGTTATTGCAGCCCATTTTGCACGAGCTATTTTTTTATAGATATATTAATAAAACGTAAGTGATAAAAATTGTGTTTAAATGTTTGTGTGCTATAAATTTTATACAAACAAACCATGATTAGTAAAAAAAACGCATTTAAATATACACACATGTACTATGTAAATATTTACTTAATATGAAAATTAAAAATTAATATTAAATAAAAATGTTCATGTTTTTATTTTCAAAACATGGGTATATTTATTTAAAAAAATACTATGCATATAAACGAAATAACTTAATTTTAAAACTTGTTCGTGTATTATTTAAAAACACTTTCTTATATTTAACTTAACATTTATGAATTGTAAAAAAATATTTAAAATTATAAAATTTCTTCTAAAATATTATTTAAAAATATTATTTTAATCATACAAAAATTCAATAATTATAATCACTTTTTATAGTTCA
>NC_057813.1:761687378-761694951 GCF_018294505.1 Triticum aestivum | reverse complement strand
TATTCATCATTTTAAAATTTAAACATAAGCCATGGGTGTATACTTTTTTGTATTCATTAAACATTATATCTAATATATACATTTTAAATGTCCATTTTAACTAAATAATTTATATATACACGGGTATGTATTTCATTTGTTGTATTTACATAATATCGATAACACACAAATATTGAAACATAATTTTTATTACTTACGTTTTAAAATATCTTATAAAAATAGGTTGTGCAAAATGGGCTGCAGATGGCTGCAATATCTGCAGCCCATTTAAGCTCCACATGGGTCCTTCCTAAATATTTAGAGTCTGTTATAATTGTTGCACGAGTTAAGGTGTGGGTTGGATTGGTTTGCTGTTTGTTTTGGTAGCCTCCGTTTGTGGGTTCGAAACCTGCCTAAAATCTTTTTCACTTGTAATATTATTTATTTATTTACATGCAGGCCCACTAGGCACAGAGAAGAAAAATGCCACATACATATGGTCTTTCTTGTCAATAATATTTTTTTGAGGGGGTTAAAAAAAACAGTCTTCCTGGTTCACCGGCTGACAGCAGATCCCACGCGCCTAGTCAGCACAGATTATGTATACAAAATGGGATATGCACTGTATTTGCACGCCCGAGCCAAGTTCTTGCACCACTTTAATGTACACCGCAACTTCTAGCACCAAAGTGACCATTTGCGCCAAGTTCTAGCACCACCAGTGTAATTGACTCTAAAAGTATCACATCGGTATCCTCAACATGTCCTTTTATAAATACGAATGGTGCCTTCTCTCCTTCACCCCGAGGAGGGAGCCCAAGAATGTTATGGATCTGAATGGTCCTCGACAGTACCCAGGTGACAACAGCATGGGAATTGACCTTCCTCTGCCACATTTCAATGTTATGGCAATGAGGAGACAGCATGGCGAGACCAACCACGCCATCTTCTCCCTGGATGATTTGATTACTGTGAGAAAGATTCATACCAAGAGGCCCCTCGAGCACATCAAGGATCTCTCTTTCCAAATCAAAACTAAGTATACCCTCCTTCTCAAACTGAAAGGACCAATAAAGAACATTACCAACAAGGGTGCTATAAGCACAAGGACAACTTAGACATGGAACCTCCCCTGAAATGAGATCGCTCGAGAGGTCGTCTATCCTTATCGCATATAATCAGCAAGACCACCTTAAAGGGGCTTGAGTGGCACCCGCCATGCACGTGGCCCTGGTTGCGGGCACCGCAGATCACCGCCCCATTGATGTAGCCCATCTTGAATATGAGTGGCAGCCGCCAATTATAGGGTCACACACGAGGACATCTGCGCACACCCATCGTAAGATGAGGACGAGTCCGTGTTGGCACCCGAGCAGTTAGCCCTCCTTGTCGAGGCGTGGAGTGATGCGGTCGGGTGCGGGCAGGATGGGAGTGAACGTGAGCTTATCGCCATGATGGAAGATGCCGAGGAGGGGCGGCTCCAGGTGGTGCGCACAGAAGCGGCCGAGGAATCCATGGTCGGTGACGATGTCCCGCCAGCGCTTGTAGACGGCGGAGGCGCGTGGGAGGGAGGACGGCTGGGGCGGGAGACGGAGGAGGATCTCCCCGAGCATGTCGTCGTCTTCCAGCACCGCCGCCGAAGAACTGCCGCGGCGGCAGATCATGGTGGCGCGCTGCGCACTAGCAAATGTCGATCTAGGGATGGAATCACTTACACGGATTGATACAGGTTGGGTTGGACTTGGCGTATGAAAGAGCACGCACGGGTGGGTGACTTGGCGCACAGGAAGTAAGGACTTGGCGTAGAGTTGTAGTAAGGTTGGACTTGGAGAAGACGCACGGTTCATCATGAAGACTCCATATTCGAGTCGTAAAAGGTTTGTGTGCGTGCAATCTCTGGACTCCTTTGGCTATGGCAATGCCAATTCAATGCTGTTACGCTTTCCAATTCCAGGTTACTTGATTAATCTCCACCATTGATAGATGGGAACCACTAGGAATCAGAGTAGTAATCCTTAGCGTTCCATCAGACCAGGCCGTGGCCGTACGATCCGAGTTGATTGGAGCGCTCAGATTGGATTGGGACGCTGGTCAAGCTACTAGTGCGTGCATGGGTTCGTGTCTGGAACCCGGACCAAAGAGGCCAGACGAACCGGGACCAATGCCCCATGAGGCCCGGCCGGCCCCCTGGCCTCACGAACCGGGACCTGACTGAACCGGTATTAATGGGCTTATCTGGCCTGGAACGAAGCCCTGTTTTCTACTAGTGGTACTTTGCCTTCACGGAATTCTGGTATAACTCCAGCTTTCATTCTGCTCTCAATACTTCTCCCTTTTGTGGCACTCCGGATCAGAGGAACCAAAACACCACGTATTCCAGCCTAGAGATCAAGTCTTCTAAAATACAACACTACTTCACATAGAACAAATCAACTCTTATTGCAAATAATAACAGCACAAGGGCTCAGATATATAAATGATTACATCGGCATGGGGACACTACGACTGCTAAGATAGCTCTATGCTAGTACAGACAACTCGTAGCAGCGGAACAATGATTACGGTGATGAACTCCACTCCACATGGATGCTTGCTGGGACACATCTTAGCTTGCAAACTCGGGAGCCCTGACAAGCAATCAATCACGGCGTGACCTACAATCTGGCATGACACGCCAGGTAAGTATTTTGAATGTACTCGCAAGCTCACAACAACCAATGAAATAAATCTCAACTACAGGTTAATTATAAGCAGGATACTACTAGAATAATATGAGATGAGCATGGCATGTACATGTTACTCATGATATGAACATGATGATACTAGCACTAGCATGCGAGGGACTTCTCGTTTAAGGTGTCGTACACCAATTTACTCTTCTGCCAGATTATCTTGTAACCTCCATATATTACTGTTGGTGGTAAGATTAAGGTGTCGTACACCAATTTACTCTTCTGCCAGATTATCTTGTACACCGTGATCATCACGTGATCACCTCATGATCAACCAACATTGGTATCGACGATACCATCGTGATCATTTCATGACCAATAAAAATCAACCAATTTATTTTCTCATGGAACTGGGGTTGTTCATTATTCAAGTTATTATTACTGTTGGCCCATAGTGTGACCTACTACGAACTATGTCCATGACTGAGGACGCGGCTATCGATACTCATGGCCTCGTACTTTAGTACATGCTCCCATTCGGGTGCACCAACGATGTTCCAACAAAATCAATCTATTGCATGACACTCTCCTAGCCAGTTTGACAAACTCCCCTTTAGGCTATGTCATGGGTGGCCCCGATTTCTGCCCTGGTAGTGCCCTTGTTTCTCCCTGATTTTTGTAAATTATTTTGTAATAATTGTAACAAATTGCAGTATGTAAACCAATCACTCGTGTTTATGGACCAAACCAATCATGTCCCTGGTGTAACTGATCGGTCTAACAGGAAGCTGGTAGACTTGTAGACACTCCAGCTTCAATGTATCATGCATGCACATGCCTGGCAGGCAATGTACATGACATGGCGAATGAACCTCGAAACTCGCGGGAGAAGACTTGGATTGGATGGAGATGTAGGTCCTAGGCATCTAATTAATGGTATCAAGCATCCACTTGAGATGTAGGAGTATATGTATATTCTATTAGATCACTAATGCTAACTGAACATGGTGGTGGAATCTAGCTAAGAGCATGTACAACAGAGTGATGTAGGCGGGTTATAAGAGACGCCACATCAAATTTGATTAGTTGGAGGAGAGAAGAGAAGCGGGTTACAAGTTTACAGTGCACTATAGCACAAGACCCAACAAGCTTTGCGAGAGAAAGAGATAGCCATATATTAATTATATGTCATATTAGTATGGCTAAAGTAGGCTAGTCGTAGATTGGCTACAAGTGACATGGCAACTTGATATAACGAGCTCTTGGGTATATTATTAACTATGCTTTAACACCATGCTTTACTTTTCTCATTAGCCGCGCCTGACATGTGGTGCGTTGGATGGAGGTCCAAGGAATCTCGTTTAAATATGTGGCACCCTGGTGGCTCATCAGCATCGATGGTTCGAATCGACAACATAGCGAGTTTCTCATCAGCATCTCTCGGGAACTCCATCGATCCTACGTACGTACACAACTACTAGTTTCTTTCTGATTTTTTCTTTGAGATGCCTCGGATCGGCTAGTTTAGCTGGTACTCGTGGTGCATGTGCGGATCCATCACTTGGTGGACTTCCAACAATGATTGGTTAACGTGTACTATCTCCGTTTCGAAATACTTGTCAGAGAAATGGATAAAATTGGATGGGTAGATAAAATGGATAAAACAGGAATTAAAATACGTCTAGATTCATCCATTTTCTCGACAAATATTTCCGGACGGAGAGAGTACTAATGATTCGCTCGTAGCTCGCACTTCAGCCTGGGCGGGACCACCACTTCGTCCCCATCAGTGACAACTGCCGCTGTAGCGGCCTGCTTAGCCAGCGCAGTTGGCGGTCGTTCCGGACCTCCTCTGGCCGGCAAACGGTGGGTAGGCTTTGACGACGACGACCATGGTTTGATCGGGGCTCTACGGCGCTGATGATGCCTGGTCTTTGGCTGGCCGACCGTTGATCTAAGTCCTAGGACGCAGGAAGCGCAACCAGTACAGCTGTTGATTGAGCATTGATGGCCATTGCTGTTAAATCTGGACGCTCAGCTCGAGCTTTTGAGCTCGGCTCGCGCTCGCTGCAACTCGGCCCGAGCTAGGCTCGACCCGTCAAGTAAAAAGGCCGAGCCAAGCTGTACTTTTGGGCTTGTTTCGACCTCGAGCCGAGCCAGGCTCGGCTCGTTCCGACTCGCGAGCTAAATGCTCGCAGCCCAGGGAAGGCCCACTGAACAACACACACCACAATTTATTAGCCCATCTAGCCCAGCGAAAAAAAAGAATGAGAACAGAGGGGAAGAAGCCCCCCTGTCTTATTCTTATAGGCGAATGAGGAGACTCGAACCCAGGCCGGCGAAAGCAACCTTTGTGATGTCCGCCACTCCACCCAGGAGAGCTCCTCTAGCCCAGCGAAATGACTAGAGAGACAAACGGGAATCAAATCGCTAGGGTTGCTCGGTTTCTTGCCGACGTCGCACTCCGTCATTGACAGCATGCCACCGCTCCCCTATGCTCCTCCCTTCCCTCCTCTCCTTCCTCCCCAAGACCCTGCATCGGCACGAGCTTTGCATCCCGGCCTCCAGCGCGGCTTACTACACGCAGACGAACCACCAACAGGCCGAGGCCATGCTCGTCGGCGTTCTCTTCCTGCTCACCACCGCGCGCCCGTGCCTGATGGAGTTGACCACTTGCTGGCAAGTTCCTTACACCCTGCGGTCGCCGGAAACGGAGATGACCACCTCAAGCTCCCTTGCAAGCCGGAGTGAATCCACTCGCTCCCCCGGCGGCAAACAACCATGAGCTGCAGCAGCATCCTGACGACCGCACACAGCCGGGTTCCATACTCCACTGCCGTTCCCCGTCCTCCAAATTGTGGCCCCACATGGCAGCGACTAGTTGCTGTTAGGCATGTTGAGCCTCCGAACTGCACCGAGCAAGATGCAAGCTCGGGCCGATCCCCAATCTCTAGCTCGCCTGACTACTGGACTCGGCTCGAGAAGAGGCGAGCTAAGGCAGGCTCGGGGCGGTCCCGTCTCTGCTCGGCTCGCGTCCAGACATAATTGCTGTGCATTCTCCTAGATCTGGACAGGGTGTAGGGTCTCATCGGATCTCACCTTCCATCAGATGGCATCCACGGACGACACTCCTAGGGTTCTTCTAGCATCAAGATGGTGTTCTGCTTGATGTCGGTCCTCATTGATTCAGACGTTGGCCAGTTTTGGAAAGCTGCTGGAGATCTTCATTGGGTGCTTGACGCGTGTAGATTGCTGGATCAGATAGGATTCGGTAGTGTATGCCCCTATTTCAGCCTGTGTGGTTTCAGGAGGGCGTGACGTGAATCTTCGTTTTCTGTTGACATTATGGGACATGTCGGTATTTTGATTTCTATTGTGAAGACATTAGCGGAGAACGTCACGGTGGCTAAGGGATGAGGTCTAGTAATGACATATCAAGTCTTCAAGGCGATGCGGACTTTGCTTGGTGATTTGTGACTCGTAGCAGCGGTATGGTTAAGTGGGGGCGGCAGCACAACAGGAGTACAAAGTCTTAGCTTTCAGGGTATAAACCCAGGGTCTAGCCTTAATTGGTTATCCTTCTTGGAGACGCCGCTTTTGGAGAATTAAACTTCGGATGTTGTCATGATTGTGGTTTGTGCTACAACTACAAGGAATTGATCACTGTAATGGAATATTTCATTTTTATTCCTATTCTTTTTATTTTTGGGCTGTGTGGGTTGTAAATGTCTTAAGAATAACTTATTGTTGCAAAGGCCGGGTGTAATTGGTATCTCAGTGATATTGGTATATTCCTCTTGTCTAAAAACACGGTATACCAATATTAATTAATTGAAAACAGATGTGAACGCACACACATGTGATCTAGTGCATGCACATGCACATGCACATGTGAACGAGCCTGCCTAGCAATGAAAGCTATGCACATGACGTACTAGAGTGACATGCATGCATGAGGCTCCACTCATCGCTGTTGACGCCATCAAATTGTGAAGTGCACCGACACACCCAACCCCCCTTGGGCTTGCCATGATCAAAGTTAATCTGGTTTCCAACCCGTTAGGGCAAGTACGACGTCCATGAAAGTTTTCCATCATTTCGGATGGGCAACTCAAGAGACTTTCCCTTGGGCTTGCCATGATCAAAGTTAATTTGGTTTCCAACCGGTTAGCGAAAGTACGACGTCGCTGAAAGTTTTTTATGTTTTTGGATGGGCGACTCAAGAGACTTTTAGATATCCATATTGGTAATGAAGCTCGTGAGGGTGAACCAGGTTAAATACCGCTTGTGAGGGTGAAGATAGTCCAATTGCAGCCACTTGACTGAAGTCTTGGTGGTATTCCATATTGCAAAGATTGATTAATACCACGGAGAATATGCCTCCAAGCGGTTTTTATTGTAATATTTCTTCACCCATCAATCAATATTCACTCTGTAACACGCAAGGATGGATGTAGCACGCGGTTGCCATCTCACACGCACGCGGTTTTATGAATTAATATTTCTTCTGTGCTTAATTACTACCCCTTCTGTTCACAAATATGAGATGGTGTAGATATTTCAATATGGACTACATACCAAGTGAAAACAGTGAACGCACACACTAAGATATGTAGTACGTAATTTGTACTGGCTTGTGCATGCATGCTCCCATCCATCGGTTTAGGGTTTACCCCCACCTGTCCGCACTAATGCTAGAGGTATCCTACTATGAGTTTCACTAGATATCCTAGACTTGTGCTGGCTTATTAGCTGTACACCATTCATTGTATATACGCACAGCACCTTGCCCTTTGGGTATTAAATTAATTGCAATATACGATATAGTTAGCCTCCACCAATCTTCTATATACATACGTACCAACGGAACTCTATAATCCATCCAACTGATAGGAGGAGGAAGAAGTTCAATCTCTCTCTCT